>NC_044912.1:36816854-36929354 GCF_001633185.2 Quercus lobata
AAGCAGGTCAAGGGCAGGCGCAAATAGAGAACAAAAAAAATTTCATTCCTATCCGTTCGAACCCGACCCGAGTTATAAAATTCAAAAGTAAATGCAAAAAAATTTTAAAAATTAAAAAACATCATCCAGGCTTCATTTGATGATGATACGGGTTAGGACAGGCCGAAAAATAGAGAATAAAAAACAATTCATTCCTATCCGTTCGAACCCGACCCGAGTTAGAAAATTCAAAAATAAATGGCAAAAAAATTCTAAAAATTACAAAACATCATCCGGGCTTCATTTCAAGACGAATCGGGTCAGGACAGGCCGAAAAATAGAGAACAAAAAAAATTTCATTCCTATTCGTTCAATCCCGACCTGAGTTAGAAAATTCAAAAATAAATGCAAAAAAATTTAAAAAACTAAAAAACATCATCCAGGCTTCATTTCATGATGATACGGGTCAGAAAAGGCCGAAAAATAGAGAATAAAAAAAATTTCATTCCTATCCGTTCAAACCCGACCCGAGTTAGAAAATTCAAAAATAAATGCAAAAAAATTCTAAAAATTACAAAACATCATCCGGGCTTCATTTCAAGACGAAAAGGGTCAGGACAGGCCGAAAAATGGAGAACAAAAAAAATTTCATTCCTATTCGTTCGATCTCAACCCGAGTTAGAAAATTCAAAAATAAATGCAAAAAAATTCTAAAAATTACAAAACATCATCTGGGCTCCATTTCAAGACGAAACGGGTCAAGACTGGCCGAAAAATATAGAACAAAAAAAATTTCATTCCAATTCGTTCGATCCCGACCCGAGTTAGAAAATTCAAAAATAAATGCAAAAAAATTTTAAAAATTAAAAAACATTATCCAAGCTTCATTTCATGATGATACGGGTCAGGAAAGGCCGAAAAATAGAGAACAAAAAAAATTTCATTCCTATCCGTTCAATCCCGACCCGAGTTTGAAAATTCAAAAATAAATGCAAAAAAATTCTAAAAATTACAGAACATTATCCAGGCTTCATTTCATGACGATACGGGTCAGGAAAGGCCGAAAAATAGAGAATAAAAAAAATTTCATTCCTATCCGTTCGAACCCGACCCGAGTTAGAAAATTCAAAAATAAATGCAAAAAAATTCTAAAAATTTCAAAACATCATCCGGGCTTCATTTCAAGACGAAACGGGTCAGGACAGGCCGAAAAATAGAGAATAAAAAAAATTTCATTCCTATCCGTTCGAACCCGACCCGAGTTAGAAAATTCAAAAATAAATGCAAAAAAATTCTAAAAATTACAAAACATCATCCGGGCTTCATTTCAAGACGAAGCAGGTCAGGGCAGGCCGAAAAATAGAGAACAAAAAAAATTTCATTCCTATCCGTTCGAACCCGACCCGAGTTAGAGAATTCAAAACTAAATGCAAAAAAAGTTAAAAAATTAAAAAACATCATCCAGGCTTCATTTCAAGATGAAACGGGTCAGGACAGGCCGAAAAATAGAGAATAAAAAAAATTTCATTCCTATCCGTTCGAACCCGACCCGAGTTAGAGAATTCAAAAATAAATGTAAATAAATTTAAAGAATTAAAAAACATCATTCGGGCTTCATTTCAAGACGAAACGGGTCAGGACAGGCCGAAAAATAGAGAACAAAAAAAGTTTCATTCCTATTCGTTCGATCCCGACCCATGTTAGAAAATTCAAAAATAAATGCAAAAAAATTTTAAAAATTTAAAAACATCATCCAGGCTTCATTTCATGATGATACGGGTCAGAAAAGGCCGAAAAATAGAGAATAAAAAAAATTTCATTCCTATCCGTTCGAACCCGACCCGAGTTAGAAAATTCAAAAGTAAATGCAAAAAAATTCTAAAAATTACAATACATCATCCGGGCTTAAAATTTTTTTCTCTGTTTCTCGGCCTTGCTCAACCCCTTTTGGATAGAAAGAATTCCGGAAATTTTTTTTTTTTAATTTTTAAAATTTTTTTACTATTTTCTTTTTCGAAATTTTCTTGCTCGGATCGAGTATGAACGGAATTCGGGACTAAAAGTTTTACACTCTTTCTCGGCTAGCTCATCCCGTTTTGAATAGAAATAATGCCGGAATTAGGATTTTTAATTTTTTGAAATTTTTTGCTATTTTTTCGGTATTTTCATGCGCGGGTCGAGTATGGACGGAATTCGGGACTAAAATTTTTTTTCTCTTTTTATTGGCCTATCTCACTCCCGTTTTGGCTTAATATAATGTCGAAATGAGGTTTTTTAGTTTTTCAAATTTTTTTGGTATTTTTTTTTGGAATTTTCATCCTCGGGTCGATTGTGAACGGAATTCGGGACTAAATTTTTTTTTCCTCTTTCTTGGCCAATCTTATCCCGTTTTGGCAAGAACTATTACTGGAATGTGATTTTTTAATTTTTTTGCTAATTTTTTAGTAATTTTCTTGCCCGTGTCAAGCGTGAATGGAATTCGAGACTAAATTTTTTTTCTCCCTTTCTTGGTCTATCTCATCCTGTTTTGGCGAAAAATAAAGCCGGAAAGAGGTTTTTTAGTTTTTTTATTTTTATTTTTTTTTGCTTTTTTCGAAATTTTCATGCCCGGGTCAAGTATGAACGGAATTCGGGAATAAAATTATTTTCTCTCTTTCTCGGCCTATCTAATACCGTTTTGGCTAAAAATAATGCCAGAAAGAGATTTCTAAATTCTTTGAATGGTTTTGCTATTTTTTTTTTTTAATTTTCATCCCCGGGTCGATTGTGAATGGAATTCTGGACAAATTTTTTTTTTTTCTCTTTCTTAGCCTATCTCATCCTGTTTTGACTAAAAATAATGCTGGAATGAGGTTTTTTAATTTTTTGAATTTTTTTGCTATTTTTTTTTTGGAATTTTCATCCTCGGGTCGATTGTGAACGGAATTTGGGACTAAATTTTTTTTTCCTCTTTCTTAGCCTATCTAATCCCGTTTTGGCTAAAACTAATGCTGGAATGAGATTTTTTAGTTTTTTCAATTTTTTTTGCTATTTTTTTCGTAACTTTCTTGCCCGGGTCGAGTATGAACGAAATTCGGAAATAAAATTTTGTTCTCTCTTTCTTATCCTATCTCATTCCGTTTTGGCTAAAAATAATGCTGGAAATTGGTTTTTTAATTTTTTTGCTATTTTTTTTTTCTGAATTTTCTTGCACGGGACGAATATGAACGGAATTGGGGACAAAAATTTTTCTCACTGTTTCTCGGCCTTGCTCAACCCCTTTTGGATAGAAATAATTCCAGAATAAACTTTTTTAATTTTTTCAATTTCTTTACTATTTTCTTTTTCGGCGTTTTCTTGCCCGGGTCGAGTATGAACGGAATTCGGGACTAAAATTTTTACACTCTTTCTGGGCCAGCTCATCCCGTTTTGGCTAGAAAAAATGCCGGAATGAGGATTTTTAATTTTTTGAATTTTTTTGCTATTTTTTGGGTATTTTCTTGCGCAGGTCGAGTATGGAAGGAATTCGGGACTAAAATTTTTTTTCTCTATTTCTCGGCCTATCTCTCTCCCGTTTTGGCTAAATATAAAGCCGAAATGAGGTTTTTTAGTTTTTCAAATTTTTTTGCTATTTCTTTTTGGAATTTTCATCCCCGGGTCGATTGTGAACGGAATTCGGGACTAAAATTTTTTTCCTCTTTCTAGGCCTATCTTATCCCGTTTTGGTAAAAACTATTACTGGAATGAGATTTTTTAATTTTTTGAATTTTTTTGCTAATTTTTTTGTAATTTTCTTGCCCGTGTCAAGAGTGAATGGAATTCGGGACTAAATTTTTTTTCTCCCTTTCTTATCCTATCTCATCCCGTTTTGGCGAAAAATAATGCCGGAAACTGGATTTTTAATTTTTGATTTTTTTCTATTTTTTTCGGAATTTCCATGCCTGGGTCGAGTACGAGCGGAATTTGGGAATAAATTTTTTTTTTTTCTCTTTCTCGGCCTATCTCGTCCCGTTTTGGCTATAAATATTGCCGGAGAGTGGTATTTTAATTTTTTGAATTTTTTTGCTATTTCTTTTCGAAATTTTGTTGCCTGGGTCGAGTATGGGAGGAATTCGGGAATAAAATTATTTTCACCCTTTCTTGGCCTATCTCATCCCGTTTTGGCTAAAAATAATGCCGGAACGAGGTTTTTTAGTTTTTTGATTTTTTTTTTTCTGTTTTTTCAGAATTTTCATGCCCGGGTTGAGTATGAGCGGAATTCGGGAATAAAATTATTTTCTCTCTTTCTCGGCCTATCTAATTCCGTTTTGGCTAAAAATAATGCCAGAAAGTGATTTCCAAATTTTTTGAATGGTTTTGCTATTTTTTTTTTTAATTTTCATCCCCGGGTCGATTGTGAATTGAATTCGGGACTAAATTTTTTTTTTTCTCTTTCTCATCCTATCTCATCCCGTTTTGACTAAAAATAATGCTGGAATGAGGTTTTTTAATTTTTTGAATTTTTTTGCTTTTTTTTTTTGGAATTTTCATCCCTGGGTTGATTGTGAACGGAAATTGGGACTAAATTTTATTTCCTCTTTCTTGGCCTATCTTATCCCGTTTTGGCTAAAACTAAGGTTGGAATGAGAGTTTTTAATTTTTTCAATTTTTTTTTGCTATTTTTTTCGTAACTTTCTTGCCCGGGTCCAGTATGAACGGAATTCGGAAATAAAATTTCGTTCTCTCTTTCTTATCCTATCTCATTCCGTTTTGGCTAAAAATAATGCTGGAAAGTGGGTTTTTGATTTTTTGAATTTTTTTGCTATTTTTTTCTGAATATTCTTGCACGGGACAAATATGAACAGAATTGGGGACAAAACTTTTTTCTCTCTTTCTCGGTCTTGCTCAACCCCTTTTGGATAGAAATAATTCCGGAATAAACTTTTTTAATTTTTTCAATTTTTTTACTATTTTCTTTTTCGGAGTTTTCTTGCCCGGGTCAAGTATGAACGGAATTCGGGACTAGAATTTTTACACTCTTTCTCGGCCAGCTCATCCCATTTTGGCTAGAAATAATACCGGAATGAGGATTTTTAATTTTTTGGAATTTTTTTGCTATTTTTTCGGTATTTTCATGTGCGGGTCGAGTATGGACAGAATTCGGGACTAAAAGTTTTTTTCTCTTTTTCTCGGCCTATCTCACTCTCGTTCTGGCTAAATATAATGCCAAAATGAGGTTTTTTAGTTCTTCAAATGTTTTTGCTATTTTTTTTGGAATTTTCAACCCCGGGTCGATCGTGAACGGAATTCGGGACTAAAATTTTTTTTCCTCTTTCTTGTCCTATCTTATCCCATTTTGGCAAAAACTATTATTGGAATGAGATTTTTTAATTTTTTGAATTTTTTTGCTAATTTGTTAGTAATTTTCTTGCCCGTGCCAAGCGTGAATGGAATTTGGGACTAAATTTTTTTTCTCCCTTTCTTGCCTATCTCATCCCGTTTTGGGGAAAAATAACGCCGGAAACTGGATTTTTAATTTTTTGATTTTTTTTCTATTTTCTTCGGAATTTTCATGCCTGGTTCGAGTACGAGTTGAATTTGGGAATATTTTTTTTTTTCTCTTTCTCGGCCTATCTCGTCACGTTTTGGCTATAAATATTGGCGGAGAGTGGTTTTTTAATTTTTTGAATTTTTTCACAATTTTTTTTCGAAATTTTCTTGCCTGGGTTGAGTATGGGAGGAATTCGGGAATAAAATTATTTTCTCCCTTTCTTGGCCTATCTCATCCCGTTTTGGCTAAAAATAATGGCAGAAAGAGGTTTTTTAGTTTTTTGATTTTTTTTTTCTGTTTTTTTGGAATTTTCATGCCCGGGTCGAGTATGAGCGGAATTCGGGAATAAAATTATTTTCTCTCTTTCTCGGCCTTGCTCAACCCCTTTTCGATAGAAATAATTCCGGAATAAACTTTTTTAATTTTTTCAATTTTTTTACTATTTTCTTTTTTGGAATTTTCTTGCCCGGGTCGAGTATGAACGGAATTCGGGACTAGAATTTTTACACACTTTCTCGGCCAGCTCATCCCGTTTTGGCTAGAAATAATGCCGGAATGAAGATTTTTAATTTTTTGAATTTTTTTGCTATTTTTTTTTTTAATTTTCATCCCCGGGTCGATTGTGAATGGAATTCGGGACTAAAATTTTTTTTTCTCTTTCTTGGCCGATCTTATCCCGTTTTGGCTGAAACTAATGCTGGAATAAGGTTTTTTAATTTTTTTAATTTTTTTGCTATTTTTTTTTTTTGGAATTTTCATCCCCGGGCCGATAGTGAACGAAATTTGGGACTAAATTTTTTTTTTCTCTTTCTTGGCCGATGTTATCCCGTTTTGGCTGAAACTAATGCTAGAATAAGATTTTTTAATTTTTTCAATTTTTTTTGCTATTTTTTTCGTAACTTTCTTGCCCGGGTCGAGTATGAACGGAATTCGGAAATAAAAGTTTGCTCTCTCTTTCTTATCTTATCTCATTCCGTTTTGGCTAAAAATAATGCTGGAAAGTGGTTTTTTAATTTTTTGAATTTTTTTGCTATTTTTTTCTGAATTTTCTTGCACGGGACGAATATGAACAGAATTGGGGACACAAATTTTTTTCTCTCTTTCTCGGCCTTTCTCAGCCCCTTTTGGATAGAAATAATTCCGGAATAAACTTTTTAAATTTTTTCAATTTTTTTACTATTTTCCTTTTCGGAATTTTCTTGCCCGGGTCGAGTACGAACGGAATTCGGAACTAGAATTTTTACACTCTTTCTCGGCCAGCTCATCCCGTTTTGGCTAGAAATAATGCCGGAACGAGGATTTTTAATTTTTTGAATTTTTTTACTATTTTTTCGGTATTTTCATGCGCAGGTCGAGTATGGACGGAATTCGGGACTAAAAGTTTTTTTCTCTTTTTCTCGGTCTATCTCACTCTCGTTCTGGCTAAATATAATGCCGAAATGAGGTTTTTTAGTTCTTCAAATTTTTTTGCTATTTTTTTTTGGAATTTTCATCCCCGGGTCGATTGTGAACGGAATTCAAGACTAAAATTTTTTTTCCTCTTTCTTGGCCTATCTTATCCCGTTTTGGCAAACACTATTACTGGAATGAGATTTTTTAATTTTTTTGCTAATTTTTTACTAATTTTCTTGCCCGTGTCAAGTGTGAATGGAATTCGGGACTAAAATTTTTTTCTCCCTTTCTTGGCCTATCTCATCCCGTTTTTGCGAAAAATAAAGCCGGAAACTGGATTCTTAATTTTTTGATTTTTTTTCTATTTTTTTCGGAATTTTCATGCCTTGGTCGAGTACGAGCGGAAGTTGGGAATAAATTTTTTTTTCTCTTTCTCGGCCTATCTCATCACGTTTTGGCTATAAATATTGCCGGAGAGTGGTTTTTTAATTTTTTGAATTTTTTTGCCATTTTTTTTCGAACTTTTTTTGCCTGGGTCGAGTATGAGAGGAATTCGGGAATAAAATTATTTTCTCCCTTTCTTGGCCTACCTCATCCCGTTTTGGCTAAAAATAATGCCGGAATGAGGATTTTTAATTTTTTGAATTTTTTTGCTATTTTTTCGGTATTTTCATGCACGGGTATGGACGGAATTCGGGACTAAATTTTTTTTTTCTCTTTTTCTCGGCCTATCTCACTCCCGTTTTGGCTAAATATAATGCCGAAATGAGGTTTTTTAATTTTTCAAATTTTTTTGCTATTTTTTTTGGAATTTTCATCCCCGGGTCGATTGTGAACGAAATTTGGGAGTAAAATTTTTTTTCCTCTTTCTTGGCCTAGCTTATCCGGTTTTGGCAAAAACTATTACTGGAATGAGATTTTTTAATTTTTGGAATTTTTTTACTAATTTTTTAGTAATTTTCTTGCCCGTGTCAAGCTGAAATGGAATTCGGGACTAAAATTTTTTTCTCCCTTTCTTGGCCTATCTCATCCCGTTTTGGCGAAAAATAAAGTCGGAAAGGGGTTTTTTAGTTTTTTGATTTTTTTTCTGGTTTTTTCGGAATTTTCATGCCCTGGTCGAGTAAGAGCGGAATTCGGGAATAAAATTATTTTCTCTCTTTCTCGATCTATCTAATATCGTTTTGGCTAAAAATAATGCCAGAAAGAGATTTCTAAATTTTTTGAATGGTTTTGCTTTGTTTTTTTTTAATTTTCATCCCCAGGTCGATTGTGAATGGAATTCGGGACTAAATTTTTTTTTTCTCTCTCTCAGCCTATGTCATCCCGTTTTGACTGAAAATAATGCTGGAATGAGGTTTTTTATTTTTTTGAATTTTTTTGCTATTTTTTTTTTTTTGGAATTTTAATCCCCGGGTCGATTGTGAACGGAATTTGGGACTAAGATTTTTTTTCCTCTTTCTTGGCCTATCTTATCCCGTTTTGGCTAAGACTAATGCTGGAAGGAGATTTTTTAATTTTTTTCAATTTTTTTTGCTATTTTTGTCGTAACTTTCTTGCCAGGGTCGAGTATGAACGGAATTCGGAAATAAAATTTTGTTCTCTCTTTCTTATCCTATCTCATTCCGTTTTGGCTAAAAATAATGCTGGAAAGTGGTTTTTAATTTTTTGAATTTTTTTGCTATTTTTTTATGAATTTTTTTGCACGAGATGAATATGAACGGAATTGGGGACAAAAAATTTTTTCTCTCTTTCTCGGCCTTGCTCAACCCCTTTTGGATAGAAATAATTCCGGAATAAACTTTTTTAATTTTTTCAATTGTTTTACTATTTCTTTTTTGGAATTTTCTTCCCTGGGTCGAGTATGAACGGAATTCGGGACTAAAATTTTTACACTCTTTCTCGGCCAGCTCATCCCGTTTTGGCTAGGAATAATGCCGGAATGAAGATTTTTAATTTTTGAATTTTTTTGCTATTTTTTTGGTATTTTCAAGCGCGGGTCGAGTATGTACAGAATTCGGGACTAAAATTTTTTTTCCCTTTTTCTCAGCCTATCTTATCCCGTTTTGGCTAATACTAATGCTAGAATGAGATTTTTTAATTTTTTCAATTTTTTTTGCTATTTTTTTCGTAACTTTCTTGCTCGGGTCGAGTATGAACGGAATTCGGAAATAAAATTTTGTTCTCTCTTTCTTATCCTATCACATTCCGTTTTGGCTAAAAATAATGCTGGAAAGTGGTTTTTTAATTTTTTGAATTTTATTGCTATTTTTTTTGAATTTTCTTGCAAGGGACGAATATGAGCTGAATTGGGGACAAAATTTTTTTTCTCTCTTTCTCGGCCTTGGTCAACCCCTTTTGGATAGAAATAATTCCGGAATAAACTTTTTTAATTTTTTCAATTTTTTTACTATTTTCTTTTTCGAAATTTTCTTGCTCGGGTCGAGTTTGAACGGAATTCGGGACTAAAATTTTTACACTCTTTCTCGGCCGGCTCATCTCGTTTTGGCCAGAAATAATGCCAGAATGAGGATTTTAATTTTTTGAATTTTTTTGCCATTTTTTGGGTATTTTCATGCGCGGGTTGATTATGGACGGAATTCGGGGCTAAAATTTTTTTTCTCTTTTTCTCAGCCTATCTCACTCCCGTTTTGGCTAAATATAATGCCGAAATGAGGTTTTTTAGTTTTTCAAATTCGTTTGCTATTTTTTTTTGGAATTTTCATCCCTGGGTCGATTGTGAACAGAATTCGGGACCAAAATTTTTTTTCCTCTTTCTTGGCCAATCTTATCCCGTTTTGGCAAAAATTATTACTGGAATAAGATTTTTTAATTTTTTGAATTTTTTTGCTAATTTTATAGTAATTTTCTTGCCCGTGTCAAGCTTGAATGGAATTCGGGACTAAAATTTTGTTCTCCCTTTCTTGGCCTATCTCATCCCGTTTTGGCGAAAAAAAAAGCCGGAAAGAGGTTTTTTAGTTTTTTGATTTTTTTTTTTCTGTATTTTTGGGAATTTTAATGCCCGGGTCGAGTATGAGCGGAATTTGGGAATAAAATTATTTTCTCACTTTCTCGGCCTATCTAATACCGTTTTCGCTAAACATAATGCCAAAAAGAGATTTCTAAATTTTTTGAATGGTTTTGCTATTTTTTTTTTTAATTTTCATCCCCAGGTTGATTGTGAATGAAATTCGGGACCAAAATTTTTTTTTTTTCTCTTTCTCAGCCTACCTCATCCCGTTTTGACTAAAAATAATGCTGGAATGAGGTTTTTTAATTTTTTAAATTTTTTTCTATTTTTTTTTTTTGAAATTTTCATCCCCGTGTCGATTGTGAGCGGAATTTGGGACTAAAATTTTTTTTCCTCTTTCTTGGCCTATCTTATCCCGTTTTGGCTAAAACTATGCTGGAATGAGATTTTTTAAAATTTTTAAATTTTTTTTGCTATTTTTTTCGTAACTTTCTTGCCCGGGTTGAGTATGAACGGAATTCGGAAATAAAATTTTGTTCTCTCTTTCTTATCCTATCTCATTCCGTTTTGGCTAAAAATAATGCTGGAAAGTGGTTTTTAATTTTTTGAATTTTTTTGCTATTTTTTTATGAATTTTCTTGCACGGAACGAATATGAACGGAATTGGGGACAAAATTGTTTTTCTCTCTTTCTCGGCCTTGCTCAACCCCTTTTGGGTAGAAATAATTCCAGAATAAACTTTTTTAATTTTTTCAATTTTTTTACTATTTTCTTTTTAGGAATTTTCTTGCCCGGGTCGAGTATGAACGGAATTCGGGAATAAAATTTTTACACTCTTTCTCAACCAGCTCATCCCGTTTTGGCTAGAAATAATTCCGGAATAAGGATTTTTAATTTTTTGAATTGTTTTGCTATTTTTTCGGTATTTTCATGCGCGGGTCGAGTATGGACGGAATTCAGGACTAAAATTTTTTTTCCCTTTTTCTCGGCCTATCTCACACCCGTTTTGGCTAAATATAATGCCGAAATGAAGTTTTTTAGTTTTTCAAATTTTTTTGCTATTTTTTTTTTGGAATTTTCATCCCCGGGTCGATTGTGAACGGAATTCGGGACTAAATTTTTTTTTCCTCTTTCTTGGCCTATGTTATCCCGTTTTGGAAAAAACTATTACTGGAATGAGATTTTTTAATTTTTTGAATTTTTTTACTAATTTTTTAGTAATTTTCTTGCCCGTGTCAAGCGTGAATGGAATTCGGGACTAAAATTTTTTTCTCCCTTTCTTGGCCTATCTCCTCCCGTTTTGGCGAAAAGTAAAGCCGGAAACTGGATTTTTAATTTTTTGATTTTTTTTCCAATTTTTTTTCGGAATTTTCATGCCTGGGTCAAGTACGAGCGGAATTTGGGATTTTTTTTTTTTCCCTGTTTCTCGGCCTATCTCGTCACGTTTTGGCTATAAATATTGCCAGAGAGTGGTTTTCTAATTTTTTGAATTTTTTTGCTATTTTTTTCGGAATTTTCATGCCCGGGTCGAGTATGAGCGGAATTCGGGAATAAAATTATTTTCCCTCTTTCGGCTTATCTAATACCGTTTTGGCTAAAAATAATGTCAGCAAGAGATTTCTAAATTTTTTGAATGGTTTTGCTTTGTTTTTTTTTAATTTTCATCCCCAGGTCGATTGTGAATGGAATTCGGGACTAAATTTTTTTTTTCTCTCTCTCAGCCTATGTCATCCCGTTTTGACTAAAAATAATGCTGGAATGAGGTTTTTTATTTTTTTGAATTTTTTTACTATTTTTTTTTTTTGGAATTTTAATCCCCGGGTCGATTGTGAACGGAATTTGGGACTAAGATTTTTTTTCCTCTTTCTTGGCCTATCTTATCCCGTTTTGGCTAAGACTAATGCTAGAATGAGATTTTTTAATTTTTTCAATTTTTTTTGCTATTTTTTTCGTAACTTTCTTGCTCGGGTCGAGTATGAATGGAATTTGGAAATAAAATTTTGTTCTCTCTTTCTTATCCTATCACATTCCGTTCTGGCTAAAAATAATGCTGGAAAGTGGTTTTTTAATTTTTTGAATTTTATTGCTATTTTTTTTGAATTTTCTTGCACGGGACGAATATGAGCTGAATTGGGGACAAAATTTTTTTTCTCTCTTTCTCGGCCTTGCTCAACCCCTTTTGGATAGAAATAATTCCGGAATATACTTTTTTAATTTTTTCAATTTTTTTACTATTTTCTTCTTCGAAATTTTCTTGCTCGGGTCGAGTTTGAACGGAATTCGAGACTAAAATTTTTACACTCTTTCTCGGCCGGCTCATCTCGTTTTGGCCAGAAATAATGCCGGAATGAGGATTTTAATTTTTTGAATTTTTTTGCCATTTTTTGGGTATTTTCATGCGCGGGTTGATTATGGACGGAATTTGGGGCTAAAATTTTTTTTCTCTTTTTCTCGGCCTATCTCACTCCCGTTTTGGCTAAATATAATGCCGAAATGAGGTTTTTTAGTTTTTCAAATTTTTTTGCTATTTTTTTTTGGAATTTCCATCCCCGGGTCGATTGTGAACGGAATTCGGGACTAAAATTTTTTTTCCTCTTTCTTGGCCTATCTTATCCCGTTTTGGCAAACTATTACTAGAATGAGATTTTTTAATTTTTTGAATTTTTTTGCTAATTTTTTAGTAATTTTCTTGCCCGTGTCAAGCGTGAATGGAATTCGGGATTAAATTTTTTTTCTCCCTTTCTTGGCCTATCTCATACCGTTTTCGCGAAAAATAAAGCCGGAAAGAGGTTTTTTAGTTTTTTTATTTTTTTTTCTGTTTTTTTCGGAATTTTAATGCCCGGGTCGAGTATGAGCGGAACTCGGGAATAAAATTATTTTCTCTCTTTCTCGGCCTATCTAATACCGTTTTGGCTAAAAATAATGCCAGAAAGAGATTTCTAAATTTTTTGAACGGTTTTGCTATTTTTTTTTTTAATTTTCATCCCCAAGTCGATTGTGAATGGAATTTGGGACTAAAATTTTTTTTTTTCTTTCTCAACCTATCTCATCCCATTTTGACTGAAAATAATGCGGGAATGAGGTTTTTTAATTTGTTGAATTTTTTTGCTATTTTTGTTTTTTGGAATTTTCATCCCCGGGTCGATTGTGAACGGAACTTTGGACTACAATTTTTTTTCCTCTTTCTTGGCCTATCTTATCCCGTTTTGGCTAAGACTAATGCTGGAATGAGATTTTTTAATTTTTTTTTCAATTTTTTTTGCTATTTTTGTCGTAACTTTCTTGCCAGGGTCGAGTACGAGAGGAATTCGGGAATAAAATTATTTTCTCCCTTTCTTGGCCTACCTCATCCCGTTTTGGCTAAAAATAATGCCGGAATGAGGATTTTTAATTTTTTGAATTTTTTTGCTATTTTTTCGGTATTTTCATGCACGGGTATGGACGGAATTCGGGACTAAATTTTTTTTTTTTCTCTTTTTCTCGGCCTATCTCACTCCCGTTTTGGCTAAATATAATGCCGAAATGAGGTTTTTTAATTTTTCAAATGTTTTTGCTATTTTTTTTGGAATTTTCATCCCCGGGTCGATTGTGAACGAAATTTGGGAGTAAAATTTTTTTTCCTCTTTCTTGGCCTAGCTTATCCTGTTTTGGCAAAAACTATTACTGGAATGAGATTTTTGAATTTTTTGAATTTTTTTACTAATTTTTTAGTAATTTTCTTGCCCGTGTCAAGCTGAAATGGAATTCGAGACTAAAATTTTTTTCTCCCTTTCTTGGCCTATCTCATCCCGTTTTGGCGAAAAATAAAGTCGGAAAGGGGTTTTTTAGTTTTTTGATTTTTTTTCTGGTTTTTTCGGAATTTTCATGCCCTGGTCGAGTAAGAGCAGAATTCGGGAATAAAATTATTTTCTCTCTTTCTCGATCTATCTAATATCGTTTTGGCTAAAAATAATGCCAGAAAGAGATTTCTAAATTTTTTGAATGGTTTTGCTTTGTTTTTTTTTAATTTTCATCCCCAGGTCGATTGTGAATGGAATTCGGGACTAAATTTTTTTTTTCTCTCTCTCAGCCTATGTCATCCCGTTTTGACCAAAAATAATGCTGGAATGAGGTTTTTTATTTTTTTGAATTTTTTTGCTATTTTTTTTTTGGAATTTTAATCCCCGGGTCGATTGTGAACGGAATTTGGGACTAAGATTTTTTTTCCTCTTTCTTGGCCTATCTTATCCCGTTTTGGCTAAGACTAATGCTAGAATGAGATTTTTTAATTTTTTCAATTTTTTTTGATATTTTTTTCGTAACTTTCTTGCTCGGGTCGAGTATGAATGGAATTTGGAAATAAAATTTTGTTCTCTCTTTCTTATCCTATCACATTCCGTTCTGGCTAAAAATAATGCTGGAAAGTGGTTTTTTAATTTTTTGAATTTTATTGCTATTTTTTTTGAATTTTCTTGCACGGGACGAATATGAGCTGAATTGGGGACAAAATTTTTTTTCTCTCTTTCTCGGCCTTGCTCAACCCCTTTTGGATAGAAATAATTCCGGAATAAACTTTTTTAATTTTTTCAATTTTTTTACTATTTTCTTCTTCGAAATTTTCTTGCTCGGGTCGAGTTTGAACGGAATTCGAGACTAAAATTTTTACACTCTTTCTCGGCCGGCTCATCTCGTTTTGGCCAGAAATAATGCCGGAATGAGGATTTTAGTTTTTTGAATTTTTTTGCCATTTTTTGGGTATTTTCATGCGCGGGTTGATTATGGACGGAATTCGGGGCTAAAATTTTTTTTCTCTTTTTCTCGGCCTATCTCACTCTCGTTTTGGCTAAATATAATGCCGAAATGAGGTTTTTTAGTTTTTCAAATTTTTTTGCTATTTTTTTTTGGAATTTTCATCCCCGGGTCGATTGTGAACGGAATTCGGGACTAAAATTTTTTTTCCTCTTTCTTGGCCTATCTTATCCCGTTTTGGCAAACTATTACTAGAATGAGATTTTTTAATTTTTTGAATTTTTTTGCTAATTTTTTAGTAATTTTCTTGCCCGTGTCAAGCGTGAATGGAATTCGGGATTAAATTTTTTTTCTCCCTTTCTTGGCCTATCTCATACCGTTTTCGCGAAAAATAAAGCCGGAAATAGGTTTTTTAGTTTTTTTATTTTTTTTTCTGTTTTTTTCGGAATTTTAATGCCCGAGTCGAGTATGAGCGGAACTCGGGAATAAAATTATTTTCTCTCTTTCTCGGCCTATCTAATACCGTTTTGGCTAAAAATAATGCCAGAAAGAGATTTCTAAATTTTTTGAATGGTTTGCTATTTTTTTTTTTAATTTTCATCCCCAAGTCGATTGTGAATGGAATTTGGGACTAAAATTTTTTTTTTCTTTCTCAACCTATCTCATCCCATTTTGACTGAAAATAATGCTGGAATGAGGTTTTTTAATTTGTTGAATTTTTTTGCTATTTTTTTTTTTTTGGAATTTTCATCCCCGGGTCGATTGTGAACGGAACTTTGGACTACAATTTTTTTTCCTCTTTCTTGGCCTATCTTATCCCGTTTTGGCTAAGACTAATGCTGGAATGAGATTTTTTAATTTTTTTCAATTTTTTTTGCTATTTTTGTCGTAACTTTCTTGCCAGGGTCGAGTATGAGAGGAATTCGGGAATAAAATTATTTTCTCCCTTTCTTGGCCTACCTCATCCCATTTTGGCTAAAAATAATGCCGGAATGAGGATTTTTAATTTTTTGAATTTTTTTGCTATTTTTTCGGTATTTTCATGCACGGGTATGGACGGAATTCGGGACTAAATTTTTTTTTTCTCTTTTTCTCGGCCTATCTCACTCCCGTTTTGGCTAAATATAATGCCGAAATGAGGTTTTTTAATTTTTCAAATTTTTTTGCTATTTTTTTTGGAATTTTCATCCCCGGGTCGATTGTGAACGAAATTTGGGAGTAAAATTTTTTTTCCTCTTTCTTGGCCTAGCTTATCCTGTTTTGGCAAAAACTATTACTGGAATGAGATTTTTTAATTTTTTGAATTTTTTTACTAATTTTTTAGTAATTTTCTTGCCCGTGTCAAGCT
Organism: Quercus lobata; assembly: GCF_001633185.2. Classification (NCBI taxonomy): domain Eukaryota; kingdom Viridiplantae; phylum Streptophyta; class Magnoliopsida; order Fagales; family Fagaceae; genus Quercus; species Quercus lobata. The sequence continues at coordinate 36,832,779 of NC_044912.1, forward strand.
GAAATGGAATTCGGGACTAAAATTTTTTTCTCCCTTTCTTGGCCTATCTCATCCCGTTTTGGCGAAAAATAAAGTCGGAAAGGGGTTTTTTAGTTTTTTGATTTTTTTTCTGGTTTTTTCGGAATTTTCATGCCCTGGTCGAGTAAGAGCGGAATTCGGGAATAAAATTATTTTCTCTCTTTCTCGATCTATCTAATATCGTTTTGGCTAAAAATAATGCCAGAAAGAGATTTCTAAATTTTTTGAATGGTTTTGCTTTGTTTTTTTTTTAATTTTCATCCCCAGGTCGATTGTGAATGGAATTCGGGACTAAATTAATGCTGGAATGAGGTTTTTTATTTTTTTGAATTTTTTTGCTATTTTTTTTTTTGGAATTTTAATCCCCGGGTCGATTGTGAACGGAATTTGGGACTAAGATTTTTTTTCCTCTTTCTTGGCCTATCTTATCCCGTTTTGGCTAAGACTAATGCTAGAATGAGATTTTTTAATTTTTTCAATTTTTTTTGCTATTTTTTTCGTAACTTTCTTGCTCGGGTCGAGTATGAATGGAATTTGGAAATAAAATTTTGTTCTCTCTTTCTTATCCTATCACATTCTGTTCTGGCTAAAAATAATGCTGGAAAGTGGTTTTTTAATTTTTTGAATTTTATTGCTATTTTTTTTGAATTTTCTTGCACGGGACGAATATGAGCTGAATTGGGGACAAAATTTTTTTTCTCTCTTTCTCGGCCTTGCTCAACCCCTTTTGGATAGAAATAATTCCGGAATAAACTTTATTAATTTTTTCAATTTTTTTACTATTTTCTTCTTCGAAATTTTCTTGCTCGGGTCGAGTTTGAACGGAATTCGAGACTAAAATTTTTACACTCTTTCTCGGCCGGCTCATCTCGTTTTGGCCAGAAATAATGCCGGAATGAGGATTTTAATTTTTTGAATTTTTTTGCCATTTTTTGGGTATTTTCTTGCGCGGGTTGATTATGGACGGAATTCGGGGCTAAAATTTTTTTTCTCTTTTTCTCGGCCTATCTCACTCCCGTTTTGGCTAAATATAATGCCGAAATGAGGTTTTTTAGTTTTTCAAATTTTTTTATTATTTTTTTTTGGAATTTCCATCCCCGGGTCGATTGTGAACGGAATTCGGGACTAAAATTTTTTTTCCTCTTTCTTGGCCTATCTTATCCCGTTTTGGCAAACTATTACTAGAATGAGATTTTTTAATTTTTTTGAATTTTTTTGCTAATTTTTTAGTAATTTTCTTGCCCGTGTCAAGCGTGAATGGAATTCGGGATTAAATTTTTTTTCTCCCTTTCTTGGCCTATCTCATACCGTTTTCGCGAAAAATAAAGCCGGAAAGAGGTTTTTTAGTTTTTTTATTTTTTTTTCTGTTTTTTTCGGAATTTTAATGCCCGGGTCGAGTATGAGCGGAACTCGGGAATAAAATTATTTTCTCTCTTTCTCGGCCTATCTAATACCGTTTTGGCTAAAAATAATGCCAGAAAGAGATTTCTAAATTTTTTGAATGGTTTTGCTATTTTTCTTTTTAATTTTCATCCCCAAGTCGATTGTGAATGGAATTTGGGACTAAAATTTTTTTTTTTCCTTCTCAACCTATCTCATCCCATTTTGACTGAAAATAATGCTGGAATGAGGTTTTTTAATTTGTTGAATTTTTTTGCTATTTTTTTTTTTTGGAATTTTCATCCCCGGGTCGATTGTGAACGGAACTTTGGACTACAATTTTTTTTCCTCTTTCTTGGCCTATCTTATCCCGTTTTGGCTAAGACTAATGCTGGAATGAGATTTTTTAATTTTTTTCAATTTTTTTTGCTATTTTTGTCGTAACTTTCTTGCCTGGGTCGAGTATGAGAGGAATTCGGGAATAAAATTATTTTCTCCCTTTCTTGGCCTACCTCATCCCGTTTTGGCTAAAAATAATGCCGGAATGAGGATTTTTAATTTTTTGAATTTTTTTGCTATTTTTTCGGTATTTTCATGCACGGGTATGGACGGAATTCGGGACTAAATTTTTTTTTTCTCTTTTTCTCGGCCTATCTCACTCCCGTTTTGGCTAAATATAATGCCGAAATGAGGTTTTTTAATTTTTCAAATTTTTTTGCTATTTTTTTTGGAATTTTCATCCCCGGGTCGATTGTGAACGAAATTTGGGAGTAAAATTTTTTTTCCTCTTTCTTGGCCTAGCTTATCCGGTTTTGGCAAAAACTATTACTGGAATGAGATTTTTTAATTTTTGGAATTTTTTTACTAATTTTTTAGTAATTTTCTTGCCCGTGTCAAGCTGAAATGGAATTCGGGACTAAAATTTTTTTCTCCCTTTCTTGGCCTATCTCATCCCGTTTTGGCGAAAAATAAAGTCGGAAAGGGGTTTTTTAGTTTTTTGATTTTTTTTCTGGTTTTTTCGGAATTTTCATGCCCTGGTCGAGTAAGAGCGGAATTCGGGAATAAAATTATTTTCTCTCTTTCTCGATCTATCTAATATCGTTTTGGCTAAAAATAACGCCAGAAAGAGATTTCTAAATTTTTTGAATGGTTTTGCTTTGTTTTTTTTTAATTTTCATCCCCAGGTCGATTGTGAATGGAATTCTGGACTAAATTTTTTTTTTCTCTCTCTCAGCCTATGTCATCCCGTTTTGACTAAAAATAATGCTGGAATGAGGTTTTTTATTTTTTTGAATTTTTTTGCTATTTTTTTTTTTGGAATTTTAATCCCCGGGTCGATTGTGAACGGAATTTGGGACTAAGATTTTTTTTCCTCTTTCTTGGCCTATCTTATCCCGTTTTGGCTAAGACTAATGCTAGAATGAGATTTTTTAATTTTTTCAATTTTTTTTGCTATTTTTTTCGTAACTTTCTTGCTCGGGTCGAGTATGAATGGAATTTGGAAATAAAATTTTGTTCTCTCTTTCTTATCCTATCACATTCTGTTCTGGCTAAAAATAATGCTGGAAAGTGGTTTTTTAATTTTTTGAATTTTATTGCTATTTTTTTTGAATTTTCTTGCACGGGACGAATATGAGCTGAATTGGGGACAAAATTTTTTTTCTCTCTTTCTCGGCCTTGCTCAACCCCTTTTGGATAGAAATAATTCCGGAATAAACTTTATTAATTTTTTCAATTTTTTTACTATTTTCTTCTTCGAAATTTTCTTGCTCGGGTCGAGTTTGAACGGAATTCGAGACTAAAATTTTTACACTCTTTCTCGGCCGGCTCATCTCGTTTTGGCCAGAAATAATGCCGGAATGAGGATTTTAATTTTTTGAATTTTTTTGCCATTTTTTGGGTATTTTCTTGCGCGGGTTGATTATGGACGGAATTCGGGGCTAAAATTTTTTTTCTCTTTTTCTCGGCCTATCTCACTCCCGTTTTGGCTAAATATAATGCCGAAATGAGGTTTTTTAGTTTTTCAAATTTTTTTATTATTTTTTTTTGGAATTTCCATCCCCGGGTCGATTGTGAACGGAATTCGGGACTAAAATTTTTTTTCCTCTTTCTTGGCCTATCTTATCCCGTTTTGGCAAACTATTACTAGAATGAGATTTTTTAATTTTTTTGAATTTTTTTGCTAATTTTTTAGTAATTTTCTTGCCCGTGTCAAGCGTGAATGGAATTCGGGATTAAATTTTTTTTCTCCCTTTCTTGGCCTATCTCATACCGTTTTCGCGAAAAATAAAGCCGGAAAGAGGTTTTTTAGTTTTTTTATTTTTTTTTCTGTTTTTTTCGGAATTTTAATGCCCGGGTCGAGTATGAGCGGAACTCGGGAATAAAATTATTTTCTCTCTTTCTCGGCCTATCTAATACCGTTTTGGCTAAAAATAATGCCAGAAAGAGATTTCTAAATTTTTTGAATGGTTTTGCTATTTTTCTTTTTAATTTTCATCCCCAAGTCGATTGTGAATGGAATTTGGGACTAAAATTTTTTTTTTTCCTTCTCAACCTATCTCATCCCATTTTGACTGAAAATAATGCTGGAATGAGGTTTTTTAATTTGTTGAATTTTTTTGCTATTTTTTTTTTTTGGAATTTTCATCCCCGGGTCGATTGTGAACGGAACTTTGGACTACAATTTTTTTTCCTCTTTCTTGGCCTATCTTATCCCGTTTTGGCTAAGACTAATGCTGGAATGAGATTTTTTAATTTTTTTCAATTTTTTTTGCTATTTTTGTCGTAACTTTCTTGCCAGGGTCGAGTATGAGAGGAATTCGGGAATAAAATTATTTTCTCCCTTTCTTGGCCTACCTCATCCCGTTTTGGCTAAAAATAATGCCGGAATGAGGATTTTTAATTTTTTGAATTTTTTTGCTATTTTTTCGGTATTTTCATGCACGGGTATGGACGGAATTCGGGACTAAATTTTTTTTTTCTCTTTTTCTCGGCCTATCTCACTCCCGTTTTGGCTAAATATAATGCCGAAATGAGGTTTTTTAATTTTTCAAATTTTTTTGCTATTTTTTTTGGAATTTTCATCCCCGGGTCGATTGTGAACGAAATTTGGGAGTAAAATTTTTTTTCCTCTTTCTTGGCCTAGCTTATCCTGTTTTGGCAAAAACTATTACTGGAATGAGATTTTTTAATTTTTTGAATTTTTTTACTAATTTTTTAGTAATTTTCTTGCCCGTGTCAAGCTGAAATGGAATTCGGGACTAAAATTTTTTTCTCCCTTTCTTGGCCTATCTCATCCCGTTTTGGCGAAAAATAAAGTCGGAAAGGGGTTTTTTAGTTTTTTGATTTTTTTTCTGGTTTTTTCGGAATTTTCATGCCCTGGTCGAGTAAGAGCGGAATTCGGGAATAAAATTATTTTCTCTCTTTCTCGATCTATCTAATATCGTTTTGGCTAAAAATAATGCCAGAAAGAGATTTCTAAATTTTTTGAATGGTTTTGCTTTGTTTTTTTTTAATTTTCATCCCCAGGTCGATTGTGAATGGAATTCGGGACTAAATTTTTTTTTTCTCTCTCTCAGCCTATGTCATCCCGTTTTGACTAAAAATAATGCTGGAATGAGGTTTTTTATTTTTTTGAATTTTTTTGCTATTTTTTTTTTTTGGAATTTTAATCCCCGGGTCGATTGTGAATGGAATTTGGGACTAAGATTTTTTTTCCTCTTTCTTGGCCTATCTTATCCCGTTTTGGCTAAGACTAATGCTAGAATGAGATTTTTTAATTTTTTCAATTTTTTTTGCTATTTTTTTCGTAACTTTCTTGCTCGGGTCGAGTATGAATGGAATTTGGAAATAAAATTTTGTTCTCTCTTTCTTATCCTATCTCATTCCGTTCTGGCTAAAAATAATGCTGGAAAGTGGTTTTTTAATTTTTTGAATTTTTTGCTATTTTTTTTTGAATTTTCTTGCACGGGACGAATATGAGCTGAATTGGGGACAAAATTGTTTTTCTCTCTTTCTCGGCCTTGCTCAACCCCTTTTGGATAGAAATAATTCTGGAATAAACTTTTTAATTTTTTCAATTTTTTTACTATTTTCTTCTTCGAAATTTTCTTGCTCGGGTCGAGTTTGAACGGAATTCGAGACTAAAATTTTTACACTCTTTCTCGGCCGGCTCATCTCGTTTTGGCCAGAAATAATGCCGGAATGAGGATTTTAATTTTTTGAATTTTTTTGCCATTTTTTGGGTATTTTCATGCGCGGGTTGATTATGGACGGAATTTGGGGCTAAAATTTTTTTTCTCTTTTTCTCGGCCTATCTCACTCCCGTTTTGGCTAAATATAATGCCGAAATGAGGTTTTTTAGTTTTTCAAATTTTTTTGCTATTTTTTTTTGGAATTTCCATCCCCGGGTCGATTGTGAACGGAATTCGGGACTAAAATTTTTTTTCCTCTTTCTTGGCCTATCTTATCCCGTTTTGGCAAACTATTACTAGAATGAGATTTTTTAATTTTTTGAATTTTTTTGCTAATTTTTTAGTAATTTTCTTGCCCGTGTCAAGCGTGAATGGAATTCGGGATTAAATTTTTTTTCTCCCTTTCTTGGCCTATCTCATACCGTTTTCGCGAAAAATAAAGCCGGAAAGAGGTTTTTTAGTTTTTTTATTTTTTTTTCTGTTTTTTTCGGAATTTTAATGCCCGGGTCGAGTATGAGCGGAACTCGGGAATAAAATTATTTTCTCTCTTTCTCGGCCTATCTAATACCGTTTTGGCTAAAAATAATGCCAGAAAGAGATTTCTAAATTTTTTGAACGGTTTTGCTATTTTTTTTTTTAATTTTCATCCCCAAGTCGATTGTGAATGGAATTTGGGACTAAAATTTTTTTTTTTCTTTCTCAACCTATCTCATCCCATTTTGACTGAAAATAATGCGGGAATGAGGTTTTTTAATTTGTTGAATTTTTTTGCTATTTTTGTTTTTTGGAATTTTCATCCCCGGGTCGATTGTGAACGGAACTTTGGACTACAATTTTTTTTCCTCTTTCTTGGCCTATCTTATCCCGTTTTGGCTAAGACTAATGCTGGAATGAGATTTTTTAATTTTTTTTTCAATTTTTTTTGCTATTTTTGTCGTAACTTTCTTGCCAGGGTCGAGTACGAGAGGAATTCGGGAATAAAATTATTTTCTCCCTTTCTTGGCCTACCTCATCCCGTTTTGGCTAAAAATAATGCCGGAATGAGGATTTTTAATTTTTTGAATTTTTTTGCTATTTTTTCGGTATTTTCATGCACGGGTATGGACGGAATTCGGGACTAAATTTTTTTTTTTTCTCTTTTTCTCGGCCTATCTCACTCCCGTTTTGGCTAAATATAATGCCGAAATGAGGTTTTTTAATTTTTCAAATGTTTTTGCTATTTTTTTTGGAATTTTCATCCCCGGGTCGATTGTGAACGAAATTTGGGAGTAAAATTTTTTTTCCTCTTTCTTGGCCTAGCTTATCCTGTTTTGGCAAAAACTATTACTGGAATGAGATTTTTGAATTTTTTGAATTTTTTTACTAATTTTTTAGTAATTTTCTTGCCCGTGTCAAGCTGAAATGGAATTCGAGACTAAAATTTTTTTCTCCCTTTCTTGGCCTATCTCATCCCGTTTTGGCGAAAAATAAAGTCGGAAAGGGGTTTTTTAGTTTTTTGATTTTTTTTCTGGTTTTTTCGGAATTTTCATGCCCTGGTCGAGTAAGAGCAGAATTCGGGAATAAAATTATTTTCTCTCTTTCTCGATCTATCTAATATCGTTTTGGCTAAAAATAATGCCAGAAAGAGATTTCTAAATTTTTTGAATGGTTTTGCTTTGTTTTTTTTTAATTTTCATCCCCAGGTCGATTGTGAATGGAATTCGGGACTAAATTTTTTTTTTCTCTCTCTCAGCCTATGTCATCCCGTTTTGACCAAAAATAATGCTGGAATGAGGTTTTTTATTTTTTTGAATTTTTTTGCTATTTTTTTTTTGGAATTTTAATCCCCGGGTCGATTGTGAACGGAATTTGGGACTAAGATTTTTTTTCCTCTTTCTTGGCCTATCTTATCCCGTTTTGGCTAAGACTAATGCTAGAATGAGATTTTTTAATTTTTTCAATTTTTTTTGATATTTTTTTCGTAACTTTCTTGCTCGGGTCGAGTATGAATGGAATTTGGAAATAAAATTTTGTTCTCTCTTTCTTATCCTATCACATTCCGTTCTGGCTAAAAATAATGCTGGAAAGTGGTTTTTTAATTTTTTGAATTTTATTGCTATTTTTTTTGAATTTTCTTGCACGGGACGAATATGAGCTGAATTGGGGACAAAATTTTTTTTCTCTCTTTCTCGGCCTTGCTCAACCCCTTTTGGATAGAAATAATTCCGGAATAAACTTTTTTAATTTTTTCAATTTTTTTACTATTTTCTTCTTCGAAATTTTCTTGCTCGGGTCGAGTTTGAACGGAATTCGAGACTAAAATTTTTACACTCTTTCTCGGCCGGCTCATCTCGTTTTGGCCAGAAATAATGCCGGAATGAGGATTTTAGTTTTTTGAATTTTTTTGCCATTTTTTGGGTATTTTCATGCGCGGGTTGATTATGGACGGAATTCGGGGCTAAAATTTTTTTTCTCTTTTTCTCGGCCTATCTCACTCTCGTTTTGGCTAAATATAATGCCGAAATGAGGTTTTTTAGTTTTTCAAATTTTTTTGCTATTTTTTTTTGGAATTTTCATCCCCGGGTCGATTGTGAACGGAATTCGGGACTAAAATTTTTTTTCCTCTTTCTTGGCCTATCTTATCCCGTTTTGGCAAACTATTACTAGAATGAGATTTTTTAATTTTTTGAATTTTTTTGCTAATTTTTTAGTAATTTTCTTGCCCGTGTCAAGCGTGAATGGAATTCGGGATTAAATTTTTTTTCTCCCTTTCTTGGCCTATCTCATACCGTTTTCGCGAAAAATAAAGCCGGAAAGAGGTTTTTTAGTTTTTTTATTTTTTTTTCTGTTTTTTTTCGGAATTTTAATGCCCGGGTCGAGTATGAGCGGAACTCGGGAATAAAATTATTTTCTCTCTTTCTCGGCCTATCTAATACCGTTTTGGCTAAAAATAATGCCAGAAAGAGATTTCTAAATTTTTTGAATGGTTTTGCTATTTTTTTTTTTAATTTTCATCCCCAAGTCGATTGTGAATGGAATTTGGGACTAAAATTTTTTTTTTCTTTCTCAACCTATCTCATCCCATTTTGACTGAAAATAATGCTGGAATGAGGTTTTTTAATTTGTTGAATTTTTTTGCTATTTTTTTTTTTTTTGGAATTTCATCCCCGGGTCGATGTGAACGAACTTTGGACTACAATTTTTTTCCCTTCTTGGCTATCATCCGTTTTGGCTAAGACTAAGCTTGGAATGAGATTTTTTGAATTTTTTTGCCATTTTTTTTCGAACTTTTTTTGCCTGGGTCGAGTATGAGAGGAATTCGGGAATAAAATTATTTTCTCCCTTTCTTGGCCTACCTCATCCCGTTTTGGCTAAAAATAATGCCGGAATGAGGATTTTTAATTTTTTGAATTTTTTTGCTATTTTTTCGGTATTTTCATGCACGGGTATGGACGGAATTCGGGACTAAATTTTTTTTTTCTCTTTTTCTCGGCCTATCTCACTCCCGTTTTGGCTAAATATAATGCCGAAATGAGGTTTTTTAATTTTTCAAATTTTTTTGCTATTTTTTTTGGAATTTTCATCCCCGGGTCGATTGTGAACGAAATTTGGGAGTAAAATTTTTTTTCCTCTTTCTTGGCCTAGCTTATCCGGTTTTGGCAAAAACTATTACTGGAATGAGATTTTTTAATTTTTGGAATTTTTTTACTAATTTTTTAGTAATTTTCTTGCCCGTGTCAAGCTGAAATGGAATTCGGGACTAAAATTTTTTTCTCCCTTTCTTGGCCTATCTCATCCCGTTTTGGCGAAAAATAAAGTCGGAAAGGGGTTTTTTAGTTTTTTGATTTTTTTTCTGGTTTTTTCGGAATTTTCATGCCCTGGTCGAGTAAGAGCGGAATTCGGGAATAAAATTATTTTCTCTCTTTCTCGATCTATCTAATATCGTTTTGGCTAAAAATAACGCCAGAAAGAGATTTCTAAATTTTTTGAATGGTTTTGCTTTGTTTTTTTTTAATTTTCATCCCCAGGTCGATTGTGAATGGAATTCTGGACTAAATTTTTTTTTTCTCTCTCTCAGCCTATGTCATCCCGTTTTGACTAAAAATAATGCTGGAATGAGGTTTTTTATTTTTTTGAATTTTTTTGCTATTTTTTTTTTTGGAATTTTAATCCCCGGGTCGATTGTGAACGGAATTTGGGACTAAGATTTTTTTTCCTCTTTCTTGGCCTATCTTATCCCGTTTTGGCTAAGACTAATGCTAGAATGAGATTTTTTAATTTTTTCAATTTTTTTTGCTATTTTTTTCGTAACTTTCTTGCTCGGGTCGAGTATGAATGGAATTTGGAAATAAAATTTTGTTCTCTCTTTCTTATCCTATCACATTCTGTTCTGGCTAAAAATAATGCTGGAAAGTGGTTTTTTAATTTTTTGAATTTTATTGCTATTTTTTTTGAATTTTCTTGCACGGGACGAATATGAGCTGAATTGGGGACAAAATTTTTTTTCTCTCTTTCTCGGCCTTGCTCAACCCCTTTTGGATAGAAATAATTCCGGAATAAACTTTATTAATTTTTTCAATTTTTTTACTATTTTCTTCTTCGAAATTTTCTTGCTCGGGTCGAGTTTGAACGGAATTCGAGACTAAAATTTTTACACTCTTTCTCGGCCGGCTCATCTCGTTTTGGCCAGAAATAATGCCGGAATGAGGATTTTAATTTTTTGAATTTTTTTGCCATTTTTTGGGTATTTTCTTGCGCGGGTTGATTATGGACGGAATTCGGGGCTAAAATTTTTTTTCTCTTTTTCTCGGCCTATCTCACTCCCGTTTTGGCTAAATATAATGCCGAAATGAGGTTTTTTAGTTTTTCAAATTTTTTTATTATTTTTTTTTGGAATTTCCATCCCCGGGTCGATTGTGAACGGAATTCGGGACTAAAATTTTTTTTCCTCTTTCTTGGCCTATCTTATCCCGTTTTGGCAAACTATTACTAGAATGAGATTTTTTAATTTTTTTGAATTTTTTTGCTAATTTTTTAGTAATTTTCTTGCCCGTGTCAAGCGTGAATGGAATTCGGGATTAAATTTTTTTTCTCCCTTTCTTGGCCTATCTCATACCGTTTTCGCGAAAAATAAAGCCGGAAAGAGGTTTTTTAGTTTTTTTATTTTTTTTTCTGTTTTTTTCGGAATTTTAATGCCCGGGTCGAGTATGAGCGGAACTCGGGAATAAAATTATTTTCTCTCTTTCTCGGCCTATCTAATACCGTTTTGGCTAAAAATAATGCCAGAAAGAGATTTCTAAATTTTTTGAATGGTTTTGCTATTTTTCTTTTTAATTTTCATCCCCAAGTCGATTGTGAATGGAATTTGGGACTAAAATTTTTTTTTTTCCTTCTCAACCTATCTCATCCCATTTTGACTGAAAATAATGCTGGAATGAGGTTTTTTAATTTGTTGAATTTTTTTGCTATTTTTTTTTTTTGGAATTTTCATCCCCGGGTCGATTGTGAACGGAACTTTGGACTACAATTTTTTTTCCTCTTTCTTGGCCTATCTTATCCCGTTTTGGCTAAGACTAATGCTGGAATGAGATTTTTTAATTTTTTTCAATTTTTTTTGCTATTTTTGTCGTAACTTTCTTGCCAGGGTCGAGTATGAGAGGAATTCGGGAATAAAATTATTTTCTCCCTTTCTTGGCCTACCTCATCCCGTTTTGGCTAAAAATAATGCCGGAATGAGGATTTTTAATTTTTTGAATTTTTTTGCTATTTTTTCGGTATTTTCATGCACGGGTATGGACGGAATTCGGGACTAAATTTTTTTTTTCTCTTTTTCTCGGCCTATCTCACTCCCGTTTTGGCTAAATATAATGCCGAAATGAGGTTTTTTAATTTTTCAAATTTTTTTGCTATTTTTTTTGGAATTTTCATCCCCGGGTCGATTGTGAACGAAATTTGGGAGTAAAATTTTTTTTCCTCTTTCTTGGCCTAGCTTATCCTGTTTTGGCAAAAACTATTACTGGAATGAGATTTTTTAATTTTTTGAATTTTTTTACTAATTTTTTAGTAATTTTCTTGCCCGTGTCAAGCTGAAATGGAATTCGGGACTAAAATTTTTTTCTCCCTTTCTTGGCCTATCTCATCCCGTTTTGGCGAAAAATAAAGTCGGAAAGGGGTTTTTTAGTTTTTTGATTTTTTTTTCTGGTTTTTTCGGAATTTTCATGCCCTGGTCGAGTAAGAGCGGAATTCGGGAATAAAATTATTTTCTCTCTTTCTCGATCTATCTAATATCGTTTTGGCTAAAAATAATGCCAGAAAGAGATTTCTAAATTTTTTGAATGGTTTTGCTTTGTTTTTTTTTTAATTTTCATCCCCAGGTCGATTGTGAATGGAATTCGGGACTAAATTTTTTTTTTCTCTCTCTCAGCCTATGTCATCCCGTTTTGACTAAAAATAATGCTGGAATGAGGTTTTTTATTTTTCTGAATTTTTTTGCTATTTTTTTTTTGGAATTTTAATCCCCGGGTCGATTGTGAACGGAATTTGGGACTAAGATTTTTTTTCCTCTTTCTTGGCCTATCTTATCCCGTTTTGGCTAAGACTAATGCTAGAATGAGTTTTTTAATTTTTTCAATTTTTTTTGCTATTTTTTTCGTAACTTTCTTGCTCGGGTCGAGTATGAATGGAATTTTGGAAATAAAATTTTGTTCTCTCTTTCTATCCTATCACATTCCGTTCTGGCTAAAAATAATGCTGGAAGTGGTTTTTTAATTTTTTGAATTTTATTGCTATTTTTTTTGAATTTTCTTGCACGGGACGAATATGAGCTGAATTGGGGACAAAATTTTTTTTCTCTCTTTCTCGGCCTTGCTCAACCCCTTTTGGATAGAAATAATTCTGGAATAAACTTTTTTAATTTTTTCAATTTTTTTACTATTTTCTTCTTCGAAATTTTCTTGCTCGGGTCGAGTTTGAACGGAATTCGAGACTAAAATTTTTACACTCTTTCTCGGCCGGCTCATCTCGTTTTGGCCAGAAATAATGCCGGAATGAGGATTTTAATTTTTTGAATTTTTTTGCCATTTTTTGGGTATTTTCATGCGCGGGTTGATTATGGACGGAATTCGGGGCTAAAATTTTTTTTCTCTTTTTCTCGGCCTATCTCACTCCCGTTTTGGCTAAATATAATGCCGAAATGAGGTTTTTTAGTTTTTCAAATTTTTTTGCTATTTTTTTTTGGAATTTTCATCCCCGGGTCGATTGTGAACGGAATTCGGGACTAAAATTTTTTTTCCTCTTTCTTGGCCTATCTTATCCCGTTTTGGCAAACTATTACTAGAATGAGATTTTTTAATTTTTTGAATTTTTTTGCTAATTTTTTAGTAATTTTCTTGCCCGTGTCAAGCGTGAATGGAATTCGGGATTAAATTTTTTTTCTCCCTTTCTTGGCCTATCTCATACCGTTTTCGCGAAAAATAAAGCCGGAAAGAGGTTTTTTAGTTTTTTTATTTTTTTTTCTGTTTTTTTCGGAATTTTAATGCCCGGGTCGAGTATGAGCGGAACTCGGGAATAAAATTATTTTCTCTCTTTCTCGGCCTATCTAATACCGTTTTGGCTAAAAATAATGCCAGAAAGAGATTTCTAAATTTTTTGAATGGTTTTGCTATTTTTTTTTTTAATTTTCATCCCCAAGTCGATTGTGAATGGAATTTGGGACTAAAATTTTTTTTTTTCTTTCTCAACCTATCTCATCCCATTTTGACTGAAAATAATGCTGGAATGAGGTTTTTTAATTTGTTGAATTTTTTTGCTATTTTTTTTTTTTGGAATTTTCATCCCCGGGTCGATTGTGAACGGAACTTTGGACTACAATTTTTTTTCCTCTTTCTTGGCCTATCTTATCCCGTTTTGGCTAAGACTAATGCGGAATGAGATTTTTTAATTTTTTTCAATTTTTTTGCCATTTTTTTTCGAACTTTTTTTGCCTGGGTCGAGTATGAGAGGAATTCGGGAATAAAATTATTTTCTCCCTTTCTTGGCCTACCTCATCCCGTTTTGGCTAAAAATAATGCCGGAATGAGGATTTTTAATTTTTTGAATTTTTTTGCTATTTTTTCGGTATTTTCATGCACGGGTATGGACGGAATTCGGGACTAAATTTTTTTTTTCTCTTTTTCTCGGCCTATCTCACTCCCGTTTTGGCTAAATATAATGCCGAAATGAGGTTTTTTAATTTTTCAAATTTTTTTGCTATTTTTTTTGGAATTTTCATCCCCGGGTCGATTGTGAACGAAATTTGGGAGTAAAATTTTTTTTCCTCTTTCTTGGCCTAGCTTATCCGGTTTTGGCAAAAACTATTACTGGAATGAGATTTTTTAATTTTTGGAATTTTTTTACTAATTTTTTAGTAATTTTCTTGCCCGTGTCAAGCTGAAATGGAATTCGGGACTAAAATTTTTTTCTCCCTTTCTTGGCCTATCTCATCCCGTTTTGGCGAAAAATAAAGTCGGAAAGGGGTTTTTTAGTTTTTTGATTTTTTTTCTGGTTTTTTCGGAATTTTCATGCCCTGGTCGAGTAAGAGCGGAATTCGGGAATAAAATTATTTTCTCTCTTTCTCGATCTATCTAATATCGTTTTGGCTAAAAATAACGCCAGAAAGAGATTTCTAAATTTTTTGAATGGTTTTGCTTTGTTTTTTTTTAATTTTCATCCCCAGGTCGATTGTGAATGGAATTCTGGACTAAATTTTTTTTTTCTCTCTCTCAGCCTATGTCATCCCGTTTTGACTAAAAATAATGCTGGAATGAGGTTTTTTATTTTTTTGAATTTTTTTGCTATTTTTTTTTTTGGAATTTTAATCCCCGGGTCGATTGTGAACGGAATTTGGGACTAAGATTTTTTTTCCTCTTTCTTGGCCTATCTTATCCCGTTTTGGCTAAGACTAATGCTAGAATGAGATTTTTTAATTTTTTCAATTTTTTTTGCTATTTTTTTCGTAACTTTCTTGCTCGGGTCGAGTATGAATGGAATTTGGAAATAAAATTTTGTTCTCTCTTTCTTATCCTATCACATTCTGTTCTGGCTAAAAATAATGCTGGAAAGTGGTTTTTTAATTTTTTGAATTTTATTGCTATTTTTTTTGAATTTTCTTGCACGGGACGAATATGAGCTGAATTGGGGACAAAATTTTTTTTCTCTCTTTCTCGGCCTTGCTCAACCCCTTTTGGATAGAAATAATTCCGGAATAAACTTTATTAATTTTTTCAATTTTTTTACTATTTTCTTCTTCGAAATTTTCTTGCTCGGGTCGAGTTTGAACGGAATTCGAGACTAAAATTTTTACACTCTTTCTCGGCCGGCTCATCTCGTTTTGGCCAGAAATAATGCCGGAATGAGGATTTTAATTTTTTGAATTTTTTTGCCATTTTTTGGGTATTTTCATGCGCGGGTTGATTATGGACGGAATTCGGGGCTAAAATTTTTTTTCTCTTTTTCTCGGCCTATCTCACTCCCGTTTTGGCTAAATATAATGCCGAAATGAGGTTTTTTAGTTTTTCAAATTTTTTTGCTATTTTTTTTTGGAATTTCCATCCCCGGGTCGATTGTGAACGGAATTCGGGACTAAAATTTTTTTTCCTCTTTCTTGGCCTATCTTATCCCGTTTTGGCAAACTATTACTAGAATGAGATTTTTTAATTTTTTGAATTTTTTTGCTAATTTTTTAGTAATTTTCTTGCCCGTGTCAAGCGTGAATGGAATTCGGGATTAAATTTTTTTTCTCCCTTTCTTGGCCTATCTCATACCGTTTTCGCGAAAAATAAAGCCGGAAAGAGGTTTTTTAGTTTTTTTATTTTTTTTTCTGTTTTTTTCGGAATTTTAATGCCCGGGTCGAGTATGAGCGGAACTCGGGAATAAAATTATTTTCTCTCTTTCTCGGCCTATCTAATACCGTTTTGGCTAAAAATAATGCCAGAAAGAGATTTCTAAATTTTTTGAATGGTTTTGCTATTTTTTTTTTTAATTTTCATCCCCAAGTCGATTGTGAATGGAATTTGGGACTAAAATTTTTTTTTTTCTTTCTCAACCTATCTCATCCCATTTTGACTGAAAATAATGCTGGAATGAGGTTTTTTAATTTGTTGAATTTTTTTGCTATTTTCTTTTTTTGGAATTTTCATCCCCGGGTCGATTGTGAACGGAACTTTGGACTACAATTTTTTTTCCTCTTTCTTGGCCTATCTTATCCCGTTTTGGCTAAGACTAATGCTGGAATGAGATTTTTTAATTTTTTTCAATTTTTTTTGCTATTTTTGTCGTAACTTTCTTGCCAGGGTCGAGTATGAGAGGAATTCGGGAATAAAATTATTTTCTCCCTTTCTTGGCCTACCTCATCCCGTTTTGGCTAAAAATAATGCCGGAATGAGGATTTTTAATTTTTTGAATTTTTTTGCTATTTTTTCGGTATTTTCATGCACGGGTATGGACGGAATTCGGGACTAAATTTTTTTTTTCTCTTTTTCTCGGCCTATCTCACTCCCGTTTTGGCTAAATATAATGCCGAAATGAGGTTTTTTAATTTTTCAAATTTTTTTGCTATTTTTTTTGGAATTTTCATCCCCGGGTCGATTGTGAACGAAATTTGGGAGTAAAATTTTTTTTCCTCTTTCTTGGCCTAGCTTATCCTGTTTTGGCAAAAACTATTACTGGAATGAGATTTTTTAATTTTTTGAATTTTTTTACTAATTTTTTAGTAATTTTCTTGCCCGTGTCAAGCTGAAATGGAATTCGGGACTAAAATTTTTTTCTCCCTTTCTTGGCCTATCTCATCCCGTTTTGGCGAAAAATAAAGTCGGAAAGGGGTTTTTTAGTTTTTTGATTTTTTTTCTGGTTTTTTCGGAATTTTCATGCCCTGGTCGAGTAAGAGCGGAATTCGGGAATAAAATTATTTTCTCTCTTTCTCGATCTATCTAATATCGTTTTGGCTAAAAATAATGCCAGAAAGAGATTTCTAAATTTTTTGAATGGTTTTGCTTTGTTTTTTTTTTAATTTTCATCCCCAGGTCGATTGTGAATGGAATTCGGGACTAAATTTTTTTTTTCTCTCTCTCAGCCTATGTCATCCCGTTTTGACTAAAAATAATGCTGGAATGAGGTTTTTTATTTTTCTGAATTTTTTTGCTATTTTTTTTTTGGAATTTTAATCCCCGGGTCGATTGTGAACGGAATTTGGGACTAAGATTTTTTTTCCTCTTTCTTGGCCTATCTTATCCCGTTTTGGCTAAGACTAATGCTAGAATGAGATTTTTTAATTTTTTCAATTTTTTTTGCTATTTTTTTCGTAACTTTCTTGCTCGGGTCGAGTATGAATGGAATTTGGAAATAAAATTTTGTTCTCTCTTTCTTATCCTATCACATTCCGTTCTGGCTAAAAATAATGCTGGAAAGTGGTTTTTTAATTTTTTGAATTTTATTGCTATTTTTTTTGAATTTTCTTGCACGGGACGAATATGAGCTGAATTGGGGACAAAATTTTTTTTCTCTCTTTCTCGGCCTTGCTCAACCCCTTTTGGATAGAAATAATTCCGGAATAAACTTTTTTAATTTTTTCAATTTTTTTACTATTTTCTTCTTCGAAATTTTCTTGCTCGGGTCGAGTTTGAACGGAATTCGAGACTAAAATTTTTACACTCTTTCTCGGCCGGCTCATCTCGTTTTGGCCAGAAATAATGCCGGAATGAGGATTTTAGTTTTTTGAATTTTTTTGCCATTTTTTGGGTATTTTCATGCGCGGGTTGATTATGGACGGAATTCGGGGCTAAAATTTTTTTTCTCTTTTTCTCGGCCTATCTCACTCCCGTTTTGGCTAAATATAATGCCGAAATGAGGTTTTTTAGTTTTTCAAATTTTTTTGCTATTTTTTTTTTGGAATTTTCATCCCCGGGTCGATTGTGAACGGAATTCGGGACTAAAATTTTTTTTCCTCTTTCTTGGCCTATCTTATCCCGTTTTGGCAAACTATTACTAGAATGAGATTTTTTAATTTTTAGTAATTTTCTTGCCCGTGTCAAGCGTGAATGGAATTCGGGATTAAATTTTTTTTCTCCCTTTCTTGGCCTATCTCATACCGTTTTCGCGAAAAATAAAGCCGGAAATAGGTTTTTTAGTTTTTTTATTTTTTTTTCTGTTTTTTTCGGAATTTTAATGCCCGAGTCGAGTATGAGCGGAACTCGGGAATAAAATTATTTTCTCTCTTTCTCGGCCTATCTAATACCGTTTTGGCTAAAAATAATGCCAGAAAGAGATTTCTAAATTTTTTGAATGGTTTTGCTATTTTTTTTTTTTAATTTTCATCCCCAAGTCGATTGTGAATGGAGTTTGGGACTAAAATTTTTTTTTTTCTTTCTCAACCTATCTCATCCCATTTTGACTGAAAATAATGCTGGAATGAGGTTTTTTAATTTGTTGAATTTTTTTGCTATTTTTTTTTTTTGGAATTTTCATCCCCGGGTCGATTGTGAACGGAACTTTGGACTACAATTTTTTTTCCTCTTTCTTGGCTTATCTTATCCCGTTTTGGCTAAGACTAATGCTGGAATGAGATTTTTTAATTTTTTTCAATTTTTTTTGCTATTTTTGTCGTAACTTTCTTGCCAGGGTCGAGTATGAACGGAATTCGGAAATAAAATTTTGTTCTCTCTTTCTTATCCTATCTCATTCCGTTTTGGCTAAAAATAATGCTGGAAAGTGGTTTTTAATTTTTTGAATTTTTTTGCTATTTTTTTATGAATTTTTTTGCACGAGATGAATATGAACGGAATTGGGGACAAAAAATTTTTTCTCTCTTTCTCGGCCTTGCTCAACCCCTTTTGGATAGAAATAATTCCGGAATAAACTTTTTTAATTTTTTCAATTTTTTTACTATTTCTTTTTTGGAATTTTCTTCCCTGGGTCGAGTATGAACGGAATTCGGGACTAAAATTTTTACACTCTTTCTCGGCCAGCTCATCCCGTTTTGGCTAGGAATAATGCCGGAATTAAGATTTTTAATTTTTGAATTTTTTTGCTATTTTTTTGGTATTTTCAAGCGCGGGTCGAGTATGTACAAAATTCGGGACTAAAATTTTTTTTCCCTTTTTCTCGGCCTATCTTATCCCGTTTTGGCTAATACTAATGCTAGAATGAGATTTTTTAATTTTTTCAATTTTTTTTGCTATTTTTTTCGTAACTTTCTTGCTCGGGTCGAGTATGAACGGAATTCGGAAATAAAATTTTGTTCTCTCTTTCTTATCCTATCACATTCCGTTTTGGCTAAAAATAATGCTGGAAAGTGGTTTTTTAATTTTTTTAATTTTATTGCTATTTTTTTTGAATTTTCTTGCACGGGACGAATATGAGCTGAATTGGGGACAAAATTTTTTTTTCTCTCTTTCTCGGCCTTGCTCAACCCCTTTTGGATAGAAATAATTCCGGAATAAACTTTTTTAATTTTTTCAATTTTTTTACTATTTTCTTTTTCGAAATTTTCTTGCTCGGGTCGAGTTTGAACGGAATTCGGGACTAAAATTTTTACACTCTTTCTCGGCCGGCTCATCTCGTTTTGGCCAGAAATAATGCCAGAATGAGGATTTTAATTTTTTGAATTTTTTTGCCATTTTTTGGGTATTTTCATGCGCGGGTTGATTATGGACGGAATTCGGGGCTAAAATTTTTTTTCTCTTTTTCTCGGCCTATCTCACTCCCGTTTTGGCTAAATATAATGCCGAAATGAGGTTTTTTAGTTTTTCAAATTCTTTTGCTATTTTTTTTTGGAATTTTCATCCCTGGGTCGATTGTGAATAGAATTCGGGACTAAAATTTTTTTTCCTCTTTCTTGGCCAATCTTATCCCGTTTTGGCAAAAATTATTACTGGAATAAGATTTTTTAATTTTTTGAATTTTTTTGCTAATTTTATAGTAATTTTCTTGCCCGTGTCAAGCTTGAATGGAATTCGGGACTAAAATTTTGTTCTCCCTTTCTTGGCCTATCTCATCCCGTTTTGGCGAAAAAAAAAGCCGGAAAGAGGTTTTTTAGTTTTTTGATTTTTTTTTTCTGTATTTTTGGGAATTTTAATGCCCGGGTCGAGTATGAGCGGAATTTGGGAATAAAATTATTTTCTCACTTTCTCGGCCTATCTAATACCATTTTGGCTAAACATAATGTCAAAAAGAGATTTCTAAATTTTTTGAATGGTTTTGCTTTTTTTTTTAAAAAATTTTCATCCCCAGGTTGATTGTGAATGAAATTCGGGACCAAAATTTTTTTTTTTCTCTTTCTCAGCCTATCTCATCCCGTTTTGACTAAAAATAATGCTGGAATGAGGTTTTTTAATTTTTTTTAATTTTTTTCTATTTTTTTTTTTTGAAATTTTCATCCCCGTGTCGATTGTGAGCGGAATTTGGGACTAAAATTTTTTTTCCTCTTTCTTGGCCTATCTTATCCCGTTTTGGCTAAAACTATGCTGGAATGAGATTTTTTAAATTTTTTAAATTTTTTTTGCTATTTTTTTCGTAACTTTCTTGCCCGGGTCGAGTATGAACGGAATTCGGAAATAAAATTTTGTTCTCTCTTTCTTATCCTATCTCATTCCGTTTTGGCTAAAAATAATGCTGGAAAGTGGTTTTTTAATTTTTTGAATTTTTTTGCTATTTTTTTATGAATTTTCTTGCACGGAACGAATATGAACGGAATTGGGGACAAAATTGTTTTTCTCTCTTTCTCGGCCTTGCTCAACCCCTTTTGGGTAGAAATAATTCCGGAATAAACTTTTTTAATTTTTTCAATTTTTTTACTATTTTCTTTTTCGGAATTTTCTTGCCCGGGTCGAGTATGAACGGAATTTGGGAATAAAATTTTTACACTCTTTCTCAACCAGCTCATCCCGTTTTGGCTAGAAATAATTCCGGAATAAGGATTTTTAATTTTTTGAATTGTTTTGCTATTTTTTCGGTATTTTCATGCGCGGGTCGAGTATGGACGGAATTCAGGACTAAAATTTTTTTTCCCTTTTTCTCGGCCTATCTCACACCCGTTTTGGCTAAATATAATGCCGAAATGAAGTTTTTTAGTTTTTCAAATTTTTTTGCTATTTTTTTTTTGGAATTTTCATCCCTGGGTCGATTGTGAACGGAATTCGGGACTAAATTTTTTTTTCCTCTTTCTTGGCCTATCTTATCCCGTTTTGGAAAAAACTATTACTGGAATGAGATTTTTTAATTTTTTGAATTTTTTTACTAATTTTTTAGTAATTTTCTTGCCCGTGTCAAGCGTGAATGGAATTCGGGACTAAAATTTTTTTCTCCCTTTCTTGGCCTATCTCCTCCCGTTTTGGCGAAAAGTAAAGCCGGAAACTGGATTTTTAATTTTTTGATTTTTTTTCCAATTTTTTTTCGGAATTTTCATGCCTGGGTCAAGTACGAGCGGAATTTGGGATTTTTTTTTTTTTCCTGTTTCTCGGCCTATCTCGTCACGTTTTGGCTATAAATATTGCCAGAGAGTGGTTTTCTAATTTTTTTGAATTTTTTTGCTATTTTTTTCGGAATTTTCATGCCCGGGTCGAGTATGAGCGGAATTCGGGAATAAAATTATTTTCTCTCTTTCGGCTTATCTAATACCGTTTTGGCTAAAAATAATGTCAGCAAGAGATTTCTAAATTTTTTGAATGGTTTTGCTATTGTTTTTTTTAATTTTCATCCCCGAGTCGATTGTGAATGGAATTCGGGACTAAAATTCTTTTTTTCTCTTTCTCAGCCTATCTCATCCCGTTTTGGCTAAAAATAATGTTGGATTGACGTTTCTTAATTTTTTGAATTTTTTTGCTATTTTTTTTTTTGGAATTTTCTTCCCCGGGTCGATTGTGAATGGAATTTGGGACTAAAATTTTTTTTCCTGTTTCTTGGCCTATCTTATCCCGTTTTGGCTAAAACTAATGCTAGAATGAGGTTTTTTAATTCTTTGAATTTTTTTGCTATTTTTTTTTTAGGAATTTCCTTGCACGGGTCGAGTATGAACGGAATTCGGGACTAAAGCTTTCTCTCTCTTTCCCAGCCAGCTCATCCCGTTTTGGCTAGAAGTAATGCCAGAATAAGGGTTTTTAGTTTTTTTGAATTTTTTTGCTATTTTTTACGGAATTTTTTTGCCCGGGTCGAGTATGAACGGAAATCGGAAATAAAATTTTATTCTCTCTTTCTTAGCCTATCTAATTCTATTTTGGCTAAAAATAGTACTGGAAAGTGGTTTTTTAATTTTTTGAATTTTTTTGCTATTTTTTTCTGAATTTTCTTGCCCGGGTCGAGTATGAACGGAATTCGGGACTAAAATTTTTTTCCCCTTTTCTTGGCCTATCTCATCCCGTTTTTGGGAAAAATAATGGTGGAAAGAGGTTTTTCAATTTTTTGATTTTTATTTTTATATTTTTTTCGGAATTTCATGCACGGGTCGAGCATGAGCGGAATTCGGGAGTAAAATTATTTTTCCTCTTTCTCGGCCTATCTAGTACCGTTTTGGCTAAAACTAATGCCGAAAAGAGATTTCTTATAATGCCGAAATGAGGTTTTTTAGTTTTTCAAATTTTTTTGCTATTTTTTTTGGAATTTTCATCCCCGGGTCGATTGTGATCGGAATTTGGGTCTAAAATTTTTTTTCCTCTTTCTTGGCCTATCTTATCCCGTTTTGGCTAAAACTAATGCTGGAATGAGATTTTTTAATTTTTTCAATTTTTTTCAGAACTTTCTTGCTCTGGTCGAGTATGAACGGAATTCGGAAATAAAATTTTGTTCTCTCTTTCTTAGCCTATCTCATTCCGTTTTGGCTAAAAATAATGCTGGAAAGTGGTTTTTTTAGTTTTTTGAATTTTTTTGTTATTTTTTTCTGAATTTTCTTGCCCGGATCGAGAATGAACAAAATTCGGGACCAAATTTTTTTTTTTCTCTTTCTCGGCCGATCGAATACCGTTTTGGCTAAAAATAATGCTAGAAAGAGATTTCTTAATTTTTTGAATTTTTTTGCTATTTTTTTTTTTGGAATTTTCATCCTCGAGTCGATTGTGAATGGGATTCGGGACTAAATTTTTTTTTTTTCTCTTTCTTGGCTTACCTCATCCCGTTTTGCTTAAAACTAATGGCGAAATGAGATTTTTTAATTTTTTGTATTTTTTGGTATTTTTTTCGGAATTTCCTTGCACGGGTCGAGTATGAACGGAATTCGGGACTAAAATTTTTTTCTCCCTTTCTTGGCCTATCTAATTCCCGTTTTGGCTAAATATAATGCCGAAATGAGGTTTTTTAATTTTTTCAATTTTTTTGCCATTTTTTTTCGAAATTTTCTTCCCTAGGTCGATTGTGAACGAAATTCGGGACTAAAATTTTTTTTCCTCTTTCTTGGCCTATCTCATCCCGTTTTCGCAAAAAATAAAGTCGGAAACTGGTTTTTTAATTTTTTGATTTTTTTTTTCTATTTTTTTCGGAATTTTCATGCCCGGGTCGAGTATGAGCAGAATTCAGGAATAAAATTATTTTCTCTCATTCTCAGCCTATCTCATTCCGTTTTGACTAAAAATAATGTTGGAAAGAGGTTTTTTGAATTTTTTGGCCATTTTTTTCGGAATTTTCTTGCCCGGGTCGAGTATGAAGGGAATTCGGGACTAAAATTTTTTTCTCCCTTGCTTGGCCTATCTCATCCCATTTTGGAAGAAAACAATGCCGGAAAGAGGTTTTTTAATTTTTTGGTTTTTTTTTTTAATTTTTTTCGGAATTTTCATGCCCGGGTCGAGTATGAGCGGAATTCGGAAATAATTTTTTTTTTTTTTCACTTTCTTGGCCTATCCAATCCTTTTGGCAAAAAATATTGCCGGAAAGAGGTTTTTTAAGTTTTTGAATTTTTTTGCTATTTTTTTCGGAATTTTCTTCCTCGGGTCGAGTATGAACGGAATTCGGAACTAAAATTTTTACACTCTTTCTTGGCCAGCTCATCCCGTTTTGGCTAGAAATAATGCCGGAATGAGGATTTTTAATTTTTTGAATTGTTTTGCTATTTTTTCGGTATTTTCATGCGCGGGTCGAGTATGGACGGAATTCGGGACTAAATTTTTTTTTCCCTTTTTCTCGGCCTATCTCACACCCGTTTTGGCTAAATATAATGCCGAAATGAAGTTTTTTAGTTTTTCAAATTTTTTTGCTATTTTTTTTTTGGAATTTTCATCCCCGGGTCGATTGTGAACGGAATTTGGGACTAAAATTTTTTTTCCTCTTGGCCTATCTTATCCCGTTTTGGCTAAAACTAATGCTGGAATGAGGTTTTTTAATTTTTTGAATTTTTTTGCTATTTTTTTTTTGGAATTTCCTTGCACGGGTCAAGTATGAACGGAATTCGGGATTAAAGTTTTCTCTCTCTTTCCCGGCCAGCTCATCCCGTTTTGGCTAGAAGTAATGCCAGAATGAGGGTTTTTAGTTTTTTTGAATTTTTTTGCTATTTTTTACAGAATTTTCTTGCCCTGGTCGAGTATGAACGGAATTCGGAAATAAAATTTTATACTCTCTTTCTTAGCCTATCTCATTCCATTTTGGCTAGAAATAGTGCTGGAAAGTGGTTTTTTAATTTTTTGAATTTTTTTGCTATTTTTTTCTGAATTTTCTTGCCTGGGTCGAGTATGAACGGAATTCGGGACTAAAATTTTTTTCTCCTTTTCTTGGCCTATCTCATCCCGTTTTTGCGAAAAATAATGGTGGAAAGAGGTTTTTCAATTTTTAGATTTTTGTTTTTATATTTTTTTCGGAATTTTCATGCCCGGGTCGAGCATGAGCGAAATTCGGGAGTAAAATTATTTTCCCTCTTTCTCGGCCTATCTAGTACCGTTTTGGCTAAAACTAATGCCAAAAAGAGATTTCTTATTATGCCGAAATGAGGTTTTTTAGTTTTTCAAATTTTTTTGCTATTTTTTTTTGGAATTTTCATCCCCGGGTCGATTGTGAATGGGATTCGGGACTAATTTTTTTTTTTTTCTCTTTCTTGGCCTACCTCATCCCGTTTTGCTTAAAACTAATGGCGAAATGAGATTTTTGAATTTTTTGGTATTTTTTTCGGAATTTCCTTGCACGGGTCGAGTATGAACGGAATTCGGGACTAAAATTTTTTTCTCCCTTTCTTGGCCTATCTCATTCCCGTTTTGGCTAAATATAATGCCGAAATGAGGTTTTTTAATTTTTTCAATTTTTTTGCTATTTTTTTTGGAATTTTCTTCCCCAGGTCGATTGTGAACGGAATTCGGGACTAAAATTTTTTTTCCTCTTTCTTGGCCTATCTCATCCCGTTTTGGCAAAAAATAAAGTCGGAAACTGGTTTTTTAATTTTTTGATTTTTTTTTTCTATTTTTTTTCGGAATTTTCATGCCCGGGTCGAGTATGACCGGAATTCGGGAATAAATTTTTTTTTTTCTTTCTCGGCCTATCTCATCCCGTTTTGTCATTAAATATTGCTATAGAGAGGTTTTTTAATTTTTTTAATTTTTTCGCTATTTTTTTCTTTGAAATTTTCTTGCCCGGGTCGAGTATGAACGGAATTCAAGTCTAAATTTTTTTTCTCCCTTTCTTGGCCTATCTCATCCAGTTTTGGCAAAAAATAATGCCGGAAAGAGGTTTTTTTACTTTTTGAATTTTTTTGCAATTTTTTTTCGGAATTTTCTTGCTCGGGTCGAGTATGAGCGGAATTTAGGAATAAAATTATTTTCTCTCATTCTCAGCCTATCTCATTCCGTTTTGGCTAAAAATAATGTTGGAAAGAGGTTTTTTGAATATTTTGGCCATTTTTTTCGGAATTTTCTTGCCCGGGTCGAGTACGAACGGAATTCGGAACTAAAATTTTTTACTCTCTTTCTCGGCCAGCTCATCCCGTTTTGGCTAGAAATAATGTTGGAATGAGGATTTTTAATTTTTTTAATTTTTTTGCTATTTTTTTTGGAATTTTCTTGCACGGGTCGAGTATGAATGAAATTCGGGAGAAAATTTTTTTTTCTCTCTTTCCCGGCCTCACTCAACCCCTTTTGTATAGAAATAATGCCGGAATTAACCTTTTAAATTTTTAGAATTTTTTACTTTTTTTTTTTGGAATTTTCTTGATCGGGTAGAATTTTTTTACTTTTTATTTTTGTAATTTTCTAGCTCGGGTTGAGTATGAATGGAATTCGGGACTCAAATTTTTTTTTCTCTTTCTCGGCCTATCTCATCCCGTTTTGGCTATAAATATCGCCGGAGAGACGTTTTTTAATTTTTTGAATTTTTTTGCTATTTTTACGAAATTTTCTTGACCGGGCCGAGTATGAACGGAATTCAGGTGTAAAATTTTTTTCTCCCTTACTTGGCCTATCTTATCCCGTTTTGGCTAAAAATAATGCCAGAAAGAGGTTTTTTAATATTTTGATTTTTTTCTTTTTTCTTTTTTTGTAATTTTTTAGGTCAGGTTGAGTATGAATGGAATTTGGGACTAAATTTTTTTTCTCTCTTTCTCGGCCTATCTCATTCCCGTTTTGGCAAAATATAATGCCAAAATGACGTTTTTTAGTTTTATTAATTTTTTTGCTATATTTTTCAGAATTTTCTTGCCCGGGTCGAATATGAACGGAATTCGGGACTAAATTTTTTTTCTCCCTTTCTTGTCCTATCTCATCCCGTTTTGGCTAAAAATAATGCCAGAAAGTGGTTTTTTGATTTTTTTTTCTATTTTTTTGGAATTTTCATGCACGGGTCGACTATGAGCGGAATTCGGGAATAAATTTTTTTTCTCTCTTTCTTAGCCTGTCTCATTCCTTCCTGGCTAAAAATAATACTGGAAAGAGGTTTTTTAATTTTTTGAATTTTTTTACTATTTTTTTTGGAATTTTTTGCCCGGGTTGAGTATGAACGGAATTCGAGACAAAATTTCTTTTCACCCTTTCTCAGCATATCACATCCCCTTTTTGCTAAAAATAAAGTCGGAAAGAGGTTTTTTAATTTTTTAAATTTTTTTGCTATTTTTTTGGAATTTTGTTGCCGGTGTCGAGTATGAACGGAATTTGGAACAAATTTTTTTTTTCTCCTTCTCGGTCTCTCTCAACTGGTTTTGGATTGAAATAATGCGTCGAGTATGAACGGAATTTGGAACAAATTTTTTTTTTCTCCTTCTCGGTCTCTCTCAACTGGTTTTGGATTGAAATAATGCCGGAATTCGCTTTTTTAATTTTCTGAATTTTTTACCTATTCTTTTTTGGAAATTCTAGCTCGGGTTGGGTAGGACCAGAATTCGGGACTAAAATTTTTTTTTCTCTTTCTCGGCTTATCTCAACATGTTTTGGCTAAAAATAATTCTTACAGGAGGTTTTTTAATTTTTTGAATTTTTTTTGCTATTTTTTTGGGAATTTTCTTCCCCGAACTGAGTATGAACGGAATTCGGGACTAAATTTTTTTTCTCCTTTTCTTGCCCTATCTCATCCCGTTTTGGCTAAAAATAATGCCAGAAAGTGGTTTTTTGATTTTTTTCTTTTTTTTTTCGGAATTTTCATTCACGGGTCGAGTATGAGCGGAATTCGGGAATAAAATTATTTTCTCTCTTTCTCGGCCTATCGCATTCCGTTTTGGATAAAAATAATGTTGGAAAGAGGTTTTTTAATTTTTTGAATTTTTTGGCTATTTTTTTCGGAATTTTCTTGCCCGGGTCGAGTATGAACGGAATTCGGGACTAAATTTTTTTTCTCCCTTTCCTGGCCTATCTCATCCCGTTTTGGCTAAAAAAAAATGCCAGAAAGAGGTTTTTTAATTTTTTGATTTTTTTCTATTTTTTTTGGAATTTTCATGCAAGGGTCGAGTATGAGCGGAATTCGGGAATAAAATTATTTTCTCTCTTTCTCGGCCTATCGCATTCCGTTTTGGCTAAAACTAATGTTGGAAAGAGGTATTTTAATTTTTTGAATTTTTTTGCTATTTTTTTCGGAATTTTCTTCCTTGGGTCGAATATGAACGGAATTCGGGACTAATTT
Organism: Quercus lobata; assembly: GCF_001633185.2. Taxonomy (NCBI): domain Eukaryota; kingdom Viridiplantae; phylum Streptophyta; class Magnoliopsida; order Fagales; family Fagaceae; genus Quercus; species Quercus lobata. Next base: position 36,860,387 of record NC_044912.1, read on the forward strand.
TTTTTTTTTCTATTTCTCGGCTTATCTCATCATATTTTTTTTTAATTTTTTGAATTTTTTTGCTATTTTTTTCGGAATTTTCTTCTCCGAACTGAGTATGAACGGAATTCGGGACTAAATTTTTTTTTCTCTCTTTCTCTGTCTATCTCATCCCGTTTTGGCTAGAAGTAATGCCAGAAAGTGGTTTTTTAATTTTTTTTGAATTTTTTTGCTATTTTTTTCGGAATTTTTTTCCCCGGACCGAGTTTGAACGGAATTCGGGCCTAAATTTTTTTTCTCTCTTTCTCGGCCTGTCTCATCCCGTTTTGGCTAGAAGTAATGCTAGAAAGAGGTTTTTTAATTTTTTGAATTTTTGTGCTGTTTTTTTCGGAATTTTCTTGCCCGAGTCGAGTATGAACGGAATTCGGGACTAAAATTTTTTTCTCTATTTCTTGGCCTATCTCACCCCGTTTTGGCTAAAAATAATGCCGGAAAGAGGTTTTTTAATATTTTTATTTTTTTGTTTTTTTTTTTGTAATTTTTTAGGTCGGGTTGAGTATGAACGGAATTCGGGACTAAAATTTTTTTTTCTCTTTCTCGGCCTATCTCATTCCTGTTTTGGCAAAATATAATGCCGAAATGACGTTTTTTAGTTTTTTGAATTTTTTTGCTATGTTTTTCGGAATTTTCTTACCCGAGTCGAGTATGAACGGAATTCAGGACTAAATTTTTATTCTCCCCTTCTTGGCCAATCTCATCCAGTTTTGGCTAAAAATAATGCCAAAAAGAGCTTTTTTAATATTTTGATTTTTTTCTATTTTTTTCGGAATTTTCATGCACGGGTCGAGTATGAGCGGAATTCGGGAATAAAATTATTTTCTCTCTTTCTCGGCCTATCGCATTCCGTTTTGGCTAAAAATATTGTTAGAAAGAGGTTTTTTAATTTTTTGGCTATTTTTTTCGAAACTTTCTTGCCCGAGTCGAGCTCGAATGGAATTCGGGACTAAAATTTTTTTCTCCCTTTATTGGCCTATCTAATCCCATTTTGGAAAAAACAATACCGGAAAGAGGTTTTTTAGTTTTTTGATTTTTTTCTATTTTTTTTTCGGAATTTTCATGCCTAGGTCGAGTATGAGCGGAATTCGCGAATAAAATTTTTTTCTCTCTTTCTTGGCCTATCTAATCCCGTTTCGGCTAGAAATAATGCCAGAAAGAGGTTATTTAATTTTTTGAATTTTTTTGCTATTTTTTTCGGAATTTTCTTCCTTGGGTCGAATATGAACGGAATTTGGGACTAAAATTTTTTTTTCTCTTTCTCGGCCAGCTCATCCCATTTTGGCTTGAAATAATGCCGGAATGAGGATTTTTAATTTTTTGAATTTTTTTGCCATTTTTTTTGGACATTTCATGCACGGGTCGAGTATGAACGGAATTCGGGACTAAAATTTTTATCTCTCTTTCTTGGCCTATCTCATCCCATTTTGCCTAGAAATAATGCCGGAATGAGGTTTTTTAATTTTTTTCAATTTTTTTGCTATTTTTTTGGAATGTTCATAGCCGGTTCGAGTATGAACGGAATTCGAGACTAAAATTTTTTTCTCTCTTTCTCGGCCTATCTCATCCCCGTTTTGACTAAAAATAATGCTGGAATGAAGTTTTTTTATTTTTTGAATTTTTTTGCTATTTTCTTCGGAATTTCCTTGCACGGGTCGAGTATGAACGGAATTCGGGACTAAAATTTTGTTCTCTCTTTCTTGGCCTACGTCATTCCGTTTTGGCTAAAAATAATACTGGAAATCGGTTTTCTATTTTTTTGAATTTTTTGCTATTTTTTTCGGAATTTTCTTTCTGTGGTCGAGTATGAACGGAATTCGGGACTAAAATTTTTTTCTCTCTTTCTCAGCCTGTCTCACCCCTTCCTAGTTGAAAATAATACTGGAAAGAGGTTTTTTAATTGTTTGAATTTTTTTACTCTTTTTTTTGGAATTTTTTGCCCGGGTTGAGTATGAGCGGAATTCGGGACAAAATTTCTTTTCTCCCTTTCTCAGCATATCGCATCCCCTTTTTGCTAAAAATAAAGTCGGAATGAGGTTTTTTAATTTTTTAAATTTTTTTGCTATTTTTTTGGAATATTGTCGCCGGTGTCGAGTATGAACGGAATTCGGAACAAATTTTTTTTTTTCTCCTTCTCGGTCTCTCTCAACTGGTTTTGGATTGAAATAATGCCGGAATTAACTTTTTTAATTTTTTGAATTTTTACCTATTCTTTTTTGGAATTTCTAGCTCGGGTTGGGTAGGACCAGAATTCGGGACTAAATTTTTTTTTTCTCTTTCTCGACTTATCTCATCATATTTTGGCTAAAAATAATTCTTAAAGGAGATTTTTTAATTTTTTGAATTTTTTTGCTATTTTTTTCGGAATTTTCTTCCCCGGACTGAGTATGAACGGAGTTCGGGACTAAAAATTTTTTCTCCCTTTCTCGGTCTATCTCATCCCGTTTTAGCTAGAAGTAATGCTAGAAAGTGGTTTTTTAATTTTTTTTGAATTTGTTTGCTATTTTTTTCGGAATTTTCTTCCCCGGACAGAGTATGAACGGAATTCGGGCCTAAAATTTTTTTTTCTCTTTCTCAGCCTGTCTCATCTCGTTTTGGCCAGAAGTAATGCTAAAAAGAGGTTTTTTAATTTTTTGAATTTTTTTGCTATTTTTTTCGGAATTTTCTTGCCCGAGTCGAGTATGAACGGAATTCGGGACTAAATTTTTTTTCTCTATTTCATGGCCTATCTCATCCCGTGTTGGCTAAAAATAATGCCGGAATGAGGTTTTTTAATATTTTGATTTTTTTCTATTTTTTTTTTTGTAATTTTTTAGGTCGGGTTGAGTATGAACGGAATTCGGGATTAAAATTTTTTTTTTCTCTTTCTCGGCCTTTCTCATTCCCGTTTTGGCAAAATATAATGCCGAAATGACGTTTTTTAGTTTTTTGAATTTTTTTTCTATGTTTCTCGGAATTTTCTTGCCCAGGTCGAGTATGAACGGAATTCGGGACTAAATTTTTTTTCTCCCTTTCTTGGCCTATCTCATCCCGTTTTCGCTAAAAATAATGCCAGAGAGAGGTTTTTTAATTTTTTGATTTATTTCCATTTTTTTCGGAATTTTCATGCACGGGTCGAGTATGAGCGGAATTCGGGAATAAAATTATTTTCTCTCTTTCTCAGCCTATCGCATTCCGTTTTGGCTAAAAATAATGTTGGAAAGAGGTTTTTTAATTTTTTGAATTTTTTGGCTATTTTTTTCGGAATTTTCTTGCCCGGGTCAAGTTTGAACGGAATTCGGGACTAAAATTTTTTTCTCCCTTGATTGGCCAATCTAATCCCATTTTGGAAAAAAACAATACCGGAAAGAGGTTTTTTAGTTTTTTGATTTTTTTTTTCTATTTTTTTTTCAGAATTTTCATGCCTGGGTCGTGTATGAGTGGAATTCACGAATAAATTGTTTTTCTCTCTTTCTTGGCCTATCTAATCCCGTTTCGGCTAGAAATAATGCCAGAAAGAGGTTTTTTAATTTTTTGAATTTTTTTGCTATTTTTTTCGGAATTTTCTTCCTTGGGTCGAATATGAACGGAATTCGGGACTAAATTTTTTTTTCTCTTTTTGGCCAGCTCATCCCGTTTTGGCTAGAAATAATGCCGGAATGAGGATTTTTAATTTTTTGAATTTTTTTGCTATTTTTTTTGGAAATTTCATGCACGGGTCGAGTATGAACGGAATTCGGGACTAAAATTTTTTTCTCTTTTTCTTGGCCTATCTCATCCCATTTTGCATAGAAATAATGCCGGAATGAGGTTTTTTAATTTTTTCAATTTTTTTACTATTTTTTTGGAATGTTCATAGCCGGTTCGAGTATGAACGGAATTCGAGACTAAAATTCTTTTCTCTCTTTCTCGGCCTATCTCATCCTTGTTTTGACTAAAAATAATGCTGGAATGAAGTTTTTTTATTTTTTGAATTTTTTTGCTATTTTTTTCGGAATTTCCTTGCTCGGGTCGAGTATGAACGGAATTCGGGACTAAAACTTTGTTCTCTCTTTCTTGGCCTACGTCATTCCGTTTTGCCTAAAAATAATACTGGAAAGGGGTTTTCTATTTTTTTGAATTTTTTGCTATTTTTTTCGGAATTTTCTTGCAGTGGTCGAGTATGAACGGAATTCGGGACTAAAATTTTTTTCTCTCTTTCTCAGCCTGTCTAATCCCTTCCTGGCTGAAAATAATACTGGAAAGAGGTTTTCGAATTTTTTGATTTTTTTTACAATTTTTTTTGGAATTTTTTGCCCGGGTTGAGTATGAGCGGAATTCGAGACAAAATTTCTTTTCTCCCTTTCTCAGCATATCGCATCCCCTTTTTGCTAAAAATAAAGTTGGAAAGAGGTTTTTTAATTTTTTAAATTTTTTAGCTATTTTTTTGGAATTTTGTTGGCGGTGTAGAGTATGAACGGAATTCGGAACAATTTTTTTTTTTCTCCTTCTCGGTCTCTCTCAACTGGTTTTGGATTGAAATAATCCCGGAATTAACTTTTTTAATTTTTTGAATTTTTTACCTATTCTTTTTTGGAATTTCTAGCTCGGGTTGGGTAGGACCAGAATTCGGGACTAAAATTTTTTTTTTCTCTTTCTCGGCTTATCTCAACATGTTTTGGCTAAAAATAATTCTTACAGGAGGTTTTTTAATTTTTTGAATTTTTTTACTATTTTTTTCGGAATTTTCTTCCCCGGACTGAGTATGAACAGAATTCGGGACTAAATTTTTTTTCTCCCTTTCTTGCCCTATCTCATCCCGTTTTGGCTAAAAATAATGCTAGAAAGTGGTTTTTTCATTTTATTCTATTTTTTTTTCAGAATTTTCATTCACGAGTCAAGTATGAGCGGAATTCGGGAATAAAATTATTTTCTCTCTTTCTCGGCCTATCGCATTCCGTTTTGGATAAAAATAATGTAGGAAAGAGGTTTTTTAATTTTTTTAATTTTTTAGCTATTTTTTCGTAATTTTCTTGCCCGGGTCGAGTATGAACGGAATTCCGGACTAAATTTTTTTTCTCCCTTTCTTGGCCTATCTCATCCTGTTTTGGCGAAAAATAATGCCAGAAAGAGGTTTTTTAATTTTTTGATTTTTTTCTATTCTTTTCAGAATTTTCATGCACGGGTCGAGTATGAGCGGAATTCAGGAATAAAATTATTTTCTCTCTTTCTCGGCCTATCGCATTCCGTTTTGGCTAAAACTAATGTTGGAAAGAGGTTTTTTAATTTTTTGAATTTTTTTGTTATTTTTTTCGGAATTTTCTTCCTTTGGTCGAATATGAACGGAATTTGGGACAAATTTTTTTTTTTTTTCTCTTTCTCGGCCAGCTCATCCCGTTTTGGCTAGAAATAATGCCGGAATGAGGATTTTTAATTTTTTGAATTTTTTTGCTATTTTTTTCGGAAATTTCATGCACGGGTTGGGTATGAACGGAATTCGGGACTAAAATTTTTATCTCTCTTTCTTGGCCTATCTCATCCCATTTTGCCTAGAAATAATGTCGGAATGAGGTTTTTTAATTTTTTCAATTTTTTTGCTATTTTTTTGGAATGTCCATAGCCGGTTCGAGTATGAGCGGAATTCGAGACCAAAATTTTTTTATCTCTTTCTCGGCCTATCTCATCCCCGTTTTGACTAAAAATAATGCTGGAATGAAGTTTTTTTTTTTTTTTTTTTTTAATTTTTTTGCTATTTTTTTCGGAATTTCCTTGCACAGGTCGAGCATGAACGGAATTCGGGACTAAAATTTTGTTCTCTCTTTCTTGGCCTACGTCATTCCGTTTTGGCTAAAAAAATACTGGAAGGGGGTTTTCTATTTTTTTCAATTTTTTGCTATTTTTTTCGGAATTTTCTTTCTGTGGTCAGTATGAACGGAATTCGGGACTAAAATTTTTTTCTTTCTTTCTTAGCCTGTCTCATCCCTTCCTGGCTGAAAATAATACTAGAAAGAGGTTTTTTAATTTTTTAAATTTTTTTACTGTTTTTTTTGGAATTTTTTGCCCGGGTTGAGTATGAACGGAATTCGGGACAAAATTTCTTTTCTCCCTTTCTCAGCATATCGCATCCCCTTTTTGCTAAAAATAAAGTCGGAATGAGGTTTTTTAATTTTTTAAATTTTTTTGCTATTTTTTTGGAATATTGTCGCCGGTGTCGAGTATGAACGGAATTCGGAACAAATTTTTTTTTTCTCCTTCTCGGTCTCTCTCAACTGGTTTTGGATTGAAATAATGCCGTAATTAACTTTTTTAATTTTTCGAATACTTTACCTATTCTTTTTTGGAATTTCTAGCTCGGGTTGGGTAAGACCAGAATTCGGGACTAAATTTTTTTTTTTTTATTTCTCGGCTTATCTCCTCATGTTTTGGCTAAAAATAATTCTTAAAGGAGGTTTTTTAATTTTTTTAATTTTTTTGCTATTTTTTTCGGAATTTTCTTCCCCGAACTGAGTATGAACAGAATTCGGGACTAAATTTTTTTTCTCTTTCTCGGTCTATCTCATCCCGTTTTGGCTAGAAGTAATGCCAGAAAGTGGTTTTTTAATTTTTTTTGAATTTTTTTTCTATTTTTTTGGGAATTTTCTTCCCCGGACCGAGTATGAACGGAATTTGGGCCTAAATTTTTTTTCTCTCTTTCTCGGCCTGTCTCATCTCGTTTGGCCTAGAAGCAATGCTAGAAAAAGGTTTTTTAATTTTTTTGCTATTTTTTTCGGAATTTTCTTGCCCGAGTCGAGTATGAACGGAATTCGGGACTAAAATTTTTTTCAGTATTTCTTGGCCTATCTCATCCCGTTTTGGCTAAAAATAATGCCGGAAAGAGGTTTTTTAATATTTTATTTTTTTCAATTTTTTTTTTTTGTAATTTTTTAGGTCGGGTTGAGTATGAACAGAATTCGGGACTAAAATTTTTTTTTTCTCTTTCTCGGCTTATCTCAACATGTTTTGGCTAAAAATAATTCTTACAGGAGGTTTTTTAATTTTATGAATTTTTTTGCTATTTTTTTCGGAATTTTCTTCCCCGGACTGAGTATAAACAGAATTCGGGACTAAATTTTTTTTCTCCCTTTCTTGCCCTATCTCATCCCGTTTTGGCTAAAACTAATGCTAGAAAGTGGTTTTTTGATTTTTTTCTATTTTTTTTTCGGAATTTTCATTCACGGGTCGAGTATGAGCGGAATTCGGGAATAAAATTATATTCTCTCTTTCTCGGCCTATCGCATTCCGTTTTGGATAAAAATAATGTTGGAAAGAGGTTTTTTAATTTTTTTAATTTTCTGGCTATTTTTTTCGGAATTTTCTTGCCCGGGTCGAGTATGAACGGAATTCGGGACTAAATTTTTTTTCTTCCTTTCTTGGCCTATCTCATCCAGTTTTGGCTAAAAGTAATGCCAGAAAGAGGATTTTTAATTTTTTGATTTTTTTCTATTTTTTTGGGAATTTTCATGCACCGGTCGAGTATGAGCGGAATTCGGGAATAAAATTATTTTCTCTCTTTCTCGGCCTATCGCATTCCGTTTTGGCTAAAACTAATGTTGGAAAGAGGTTTTTTAATTTTTTGAATTTTTTTGCTATTTTTTTCGTAAATTTCTTCCTTGGGTCGAATATGAACGGAATTCTGGACTAAATTTTTTTTTTTTCTTTCTCGGCCAGCTTATCCTATTTTGGCTAGAAATATTGCCGGAATGAGGATTTTTAATTTTTTGAATTTTTTTGCTATTTTTTTTCGGAAATTTCATGCACGGGTTGGGTATGAACGGAATTCGGGACTAAAATTTTTATCTCTCTTTCTTGGCCAATCTCATCCCATTTTGCCTAGAAATAATGCCGGAATGAGGTTTATTAATTTTTTTGCTATTTTTTTGGAATGTTCATAGCCGGTTCGAGTATGAACGGAATTCGAGACTAAAATTTTTTTATCTCTTTCTCGGCCTATCTCATCCCCGTTTTGACTAAAAATAATGCTGGAATGAAGTTTTTTTTTTATTTTTTTTTATTTTTTTGCTATTTTTTTCGGAATTTCCTTGCACGGGTCGAATATGAACGGAATTCAGGACTAAAATTTTGTTCTCTCTTTCTTGGCCTACGTCATTCCGTTTTGGCTAAAAATAATACTGGAAAGGGGTTTTCTATTTTTTTGAATTTTTTGCTATTTTTTTCAGAATTTTCTTGCTGTGGTCGAGTATGAACGAAATTCGGGACTAAAATTTTTTTTTCTCTTTCTCAGCCTGTCTCATCCCTTCCTGGCAGAAAATAATACTGGAAAGAGGTTTTTTAATTTTTTGAATTTTTTTACTATTTTTTTTGGAATTTTTTGCCCGGGTTGAGTATGAACGGAATTCGGGACAAAATTTCTTTTGTCCCTTTCTCAGCATATCGCATCCCCTTTTTGCTAAAAATAAAGTCGGAATGAGGTTTTTTAATTTTTTAAATTTTTTTGCTATTTTTTTGGAATTTTGTCGCCGGTGTTGAGTATGAACGGAATTCGGAAAAATTTTTTTTTTCTCCTTCTCGGTCTCTCTCAACTGGTTTTGGATTGAAATAATGCCGGAATTAACTTTTTTAATTTTTTGAATATTTTACCTATTCTTTTTTGGAATTTCTAGCTCGGGTTGGGTAGGACCAGAATTCGGGACTAAATTTTTTTTTTTCTATTTCTCGGCTGATCTCATCATGTTTTGGCTAAAAATAATTCTTAAAGGAGGTTTTTTAATTTTTTGAATTTTTTTGCTATTTTTTTCGGAATTTTCTTCCCCAAACTGAGTTTGAACGGAATTTGGGACTAAAATTTTTTTCTCTCTTTCTCGGTCTATCTCATCCTGTTTTGGCTAGAAGTAATGCCAGAAAGTGGTTTTTTAATTTTTTTGCTATTTTTTTCGAAGTTTTCTACCCCGGACCGAGTATGAACGGAATTCGGGCGTAAATTTTTTTTCTCTCTTTCTCGGCCTGTCTCATCCCGTTTTGGCTAGAAGTAATTCTAGAAAGAGGTTTTTTAATTTTTTGAATTTTTTTGCTATTTTTTTCAGAATTTTCTTGCCCGAGTCGAGTATGAACGGAAATCGGGACTAAAATTTTTTTCTCTATTTCTTGGCCTATCTCATCCCGTTTTGGCTAAAATAATGCCGGAAAGAGGTTTTTTAATATTTTTAATTTTTTTCTATTTTTTTTTTGTAATTTTTTAGGTTGGGTTGAGTATGAACGGAATTCGGGACTAAAATTGTTTTTTCTCTTTCTCGGCCTATCTCATTCCCGTTTTGCCAAAATATAATGCCGAAATGACGTTTTTTAGTTTTTTGAATTTGTTTGCTATGTTTTTCGGAAATTTCTTGCCCGGGTCGAGTATGAACGGAATTCGGGACTAAATTTTTATTCTCCCCTTCTTGGCCAATCTCATCCCTTTTTGGCTAAAAATAATGCCAGAAAGAGGTTTTTTAATATTTTGATTTTTTTCCTATTTTTTTCGGAATTTTCATGCACGGGTCGAGTATGAGCGGAATTCGGGAATAAAATTAGTTTCTCTCTTTCTCGGCCTATCGCATTCCGTTTTGGCTAAAAATATTGTTAGAAAGAGGTTTTTTAATTTTTTGAATTTTTTGGCTTTTTTTTTCGGAATTTTCTTGCCCGAGTCGATTTCGAGCGGAATTCGGGGCTAAAATTTTTTTCTCCCTTTATTGGCCTATCTAATCCCATTTTGGAAAAAAACAATACCGGCAAGAGGTTTTTTATTTTTTTTCGGAATTTTCATGCCTGGGTCGAGTATGAGCGGAATTCGCGAATAAAATTTTTTTCTCTCTTTCTTGGCCTATCTAATCCCGTTTCGGCTAGAAATAATGCCAGAAAGAGGTTTTTTAATTTTTTGAATTGTTTTGCTATTTTTTTCGGAATTTTCTTCCTTGGGTCGAACATGAACGGAATTCGGGACTAAAATTTTTTTTTTCTCTTTCTCGGCCAGCTCATCCCGTTTTGGCTAGAAATAATGCCGGAATGAGGATTTTTAATTTTTTGAATTTTTTTGCTATTTTTTTCGGAATTTTCTTCCTTGGGTCGAACATGAACGGAATTCGGGACTAAAATTTTTTTTTTTTCTCTTTCTCGGCCAACTCATCCCGTTTTGGCTAGAAATAATGCCGGAATGAGGATTTTTAATTTTTTGAATTTTTTTGCTATTTTTTTTGGAAGTTTCATGCACGGGTCGAGTATGAACGGAATTCGGGACTAAAATTTTTATCTCTCTTTCTTGGCCTATCTCATCCAATTTTGCCTAGAAATAATGCCGGAATGAGGTTTTTTAATTTTTTTCAATTTTTTTGCTATTTTTTTTTAATGTTCATAGCCGGTTCGGGTATGAACGGAATTCGAGACTAAATTTTTTTTCTCTCTTTCTCGGCCTATCTCATCCCCGTTTTGACTAAAAATAATGCTAGAATGAAGTTTTTTTATTTTTAGAATTTTTTTGCTATTTTTTTCAAAATTTTCTTGCACGGGTCGAGTATGAACGGAATTCGGGACTAAAATTTTGTTCTCTCTTTCTTGGCCTACGTCATTCCGTTTTGGTTAAAAATAATACTAGAAATGGGTTTTCTATTTTTTTGAATTTTTTGCTATTTTTTTCGAAATTTTCATGCTGTGGTCGAGTATGAACGGAATTCGGGACTAAAATTTTTTTCTCTCTTTCTCAGCCTGTCTCATCCCTTCCTGGCTGAAAATAATACTGGAAAGAGGTCTTTGAATTTTTTGAATTTTTTTACTATTTTTTTTGGAATTTTTTGCCCGGGTTGAGTATGAGCGGAATTCGGGACTAAATATAATGCCGAAATGACGTTTTTTGGTTTTTTGAATTTTTTTGCTATGTTTTTCGAAATTTTCTTGCCCGGGTCGAGTATGAACGGAATTCGGGACTAAATATTTTTTCTCCCTTTCTTGGCCTATCTCATCCCGTTTTGGCTAAAAATAATGCCAGAAAGAGGTTTTTTTTAATTTTTTGATTTTTTTCAATTTTTTTCGGAATTTTCATGCACGGGTCGAGTATGAGCGGAATTCGGGAATAAAATTATTTTCTCTCTTTCTCGGCCTATCGCATTCCGTTTTGGCTAAAAATAATGTTGGAAGGAGGTTTTTTAATTTTTTTAATTTTTTGGCTATTTTTTTGGGAATTTTCTTGGCCGGGTCGAGTTTGAACGGAATTCGGGACTAAAATTTTTTTCTCACTTTTTTGGCCTATCTAATCCCATTTTGGAAAAAAAAAACAATACCGGAAAGAGGTTTTTTAATTTTTTTGCTATTTTTTTCGGAATTTTCTTCCTTGGTTCGAATATGAACGGAATTCGGGACAAATTTTTTTTTTTCTCTTTCTCGGCCAGCTCATCCCGTTTTGGCTAGAAATAATGCCGGAATGAGGATTTTTAATTTTTTGAATTTTTTTGCAATTTTTTTCCGAAATTTCATGCACAGGTCGAGTATGAACGGAATTCGGGACTAAAATTTTTATCTCTCTTTCATGGCCTATCCCAACCCATTTTGCCTAGAAATTATGCCGGAATGAGGATTTCTAATTTTTTCAATTTTTTTGCTATTTTTTTAGAATGTTCACAGCCGGTTCTAGTATGAACGAAATTCGAGACTAAAATTTTTTTTCTCCCTTTCTCGACCTATCTCATCCCCGTTTTGACTAAAAATAATGCTGGAATGAAGTTTTTTTATTTTTTGCTATTTTTTTGGAATTTCCTTGCACGGGTCGAGTATGAACGGAATTCGGGACTAAAATTTTGTTCTCTCTTTCTTGACCTACGTCATTCCGTTTTGGCTGAAAATAATGCTAGAGAGGGATTTTCTATTTTTTTGAATTTTTTGCTATTTTTTTCGGAATTTTCTTGCCGGGGTTGAGTATGAACGGAATTCGGGACTAAAATTTTTATCTCTCTTTCTTGGCCTATCTCATCCCGTTTTGGCTAAAAATAATTCTTAAAGGAGGTTTTTTAAATTTTTGAATTTTTTTGCTATTTTTTTCGGAATTTTCTTCCCCGGACCGAGTATGAACGGAATTCGGGCCTAAAATTTTTTTCTCTCTTTCTCGGCCTATCTCATCCCGTTTTGGTTAGAAGCAATGCAAGAAAGAGGTTTTTTAATTTTTTGAATTTTTTTCGGAATTTTCTTGCCCGAGTCGAGTATGGACGGAATTCGGGACTAAAATTTTTTTTCTCTTTTTCGGCCTATCTCATACCGTTTCGGCTAAAAATAATGCCGGAAAGAGGTTTTTTAATATTTTTTTTTTTTGTAATTTTTTAGGTCGGGTTGAGTATGAACGGAATTCGGGACGAAAATTTTTTTTTCTCTTTCTCGGCCAATCTCATTCCCCTTTTTGCAAAATATAATGCCGAAATGACGTTTTTTAGTTTTTTTAATTTTTTTGCTATGTTTTTCGGAATTTTCTTGCCCAGGTCGAGTATGAGCGGAATTCGGGAATAAAATCATTTTCCCTCTTTCTCGGCCTACCGCATTCCGTTTTGGCTAAAAATAATGTTAGAAAGAGGTTTTGTAATTTTTTTAATTTTCTGGCTATTTTTTTCGGAATTTTCTTGCCCGAGTCGAGTTCGAACGGAATTTGGGACTAAAATTATTTTCTCCCTTTATTGGCCTATCTAATCCCATTTTGGAAAAAACTAATACCGGAAAGAGGTTTTTTAGTTTTTTGATTTTTTTTTCTATTTTTTTCGGAATTTTCATGCCCGGGTCGAGTATGAGCGGAATTCGCGAATAAAATTTTTTTCTCTCTTTCTTGGCCTATCTAATCCCGTTTCGGCTAAAAATAATGCCAGAAAGAGGTTTTTTAATTTTTTGAATTTTTTTGCTCTTTTTTTCGGAATTTTCTTCCCTGGGTCGAATATGAACGGAATTCGGGACTAAAATTTTTTTTTCTCTTTCTCGGCAAACTCATCCCGTTTTGGCAAGAAATAATGCCGGAATGAGGATTTTTAATTTTTTGAATTTTTTTGCTATTTTTTTCTGAAATTTCATACACGGGTCGAGTATGAACGGAATTCGGGACTAAAATTTTTATCTCTCTTTCTTGGCCTATCTCATCCCATTTTGCCTAGAAATAATGCCGGAATGAGTTTTTTTAATTTTTTCAATTTTTTTGCTATTTTTTTGGAATGTTCATAGCCGGTTTGAGTATGAACGGAATTCGAGACTAAAATTTTTTTTTTCTCTTTCTCGGCCTATCTCATCCCTGTTTTGACTAAAAATAATGCTGGAATGAAGTTTTTTTATTTTCTTGAATTTTTTTGCTATTTTTATTGGAATTTCCTTGCACGGGTCGAGTATGAACGGAATTCGGGACTAAAATTTTGTTCTCTCTTTCTTGGCCTACGTCATTCCGTTTTCGCTAAAAATAATATTGGAAAGGGGTTTTCCATTTTTTTGAATTTTTTGCTATTTTTTTCGGAATTTTCTTGCCGGGGTCGAGTATGAACGGAATTCGGTACTAAAATTTTTTTCTCTTTATCTTGGCCTGTCTCATCCCTTCCTGGCTAAAACTAATACTGGAAAGAGGCTTTTTAATTTTTTGAATTTTTTTTGGAATTTTTTGCCCGGGTTGAGTATGAACGGAATTTGGGACAAAATTTCTTTTCTCCCTTTCTCATCCTATCGCATCCCCTGTTTGCTAAAAATAAAGTCGGAAAGAGGTTTTTTAATTTTTTAAATTTTTTTGCAATTTTTTTGGAATTTTATTGCCGGTGTCGAGTATGAATGGAATTCGGAACAAAATTTTTTTTTTCTCCTTCTCGGTCTCTCTCAACCGGTTTTGGATTGAAATATTGCCGAAATTAACTTTTTTAATTTTTTGAATTTTTTGGCTATTCATTTTTGGAATTTCTAGCTCGGGTTGGGTAGGACCAGAATTCGGGACTAAATTTTTTTTTTCTCTTTCTTGGCTTATATCATCATGTTTTGGCTAAAAATAATTCTTAAAGGAGGTTTTTTAATTTTTTGAATTTTTTTGCTATTTTTTTCGGAATTTTCTTCCCCGGACTGAGTATGAACGGAATTCGGGACTAAAATTTTTTTCTCTCTTTCTCGGTCTATCTCATCCCGTTTTGGCTAGAAGTAATGCCAGAAAGGGGTTTTTTAATTTTTTTGCTATTTTTTTCGGAATTTTCATGCCCGGGTCGAGTATGAGCGGAATTCGGGAATAAAATTATTTTCTCTCTTTCTCGGCCTATCTAATACCGTTTTGGCTAAAAATAATGTCAAAAAGAGATTTCTAAAATTTTTGAATGGTTTTGCTATTTTTTTTTTTACTTTTCATCCCCAGATCGATTGTGAATGGAATTCGGGACTAAATTTTTTTTTTCTTTTTCTTAGCCTATCTCATCCCGTTTTGACTAAAAATAATGTTGGAATGAGGTTTTTTAATTTTTTGAATTTTTTTGCTTTTTTTTTTTTTGGAATTTTCATCCCTGGGTCGATTGTGAACGGAATTTGGGACTAAAATTTTTTTTCCTCTTTCTTGGCCTATCTTATCCCGTTTTGGCTAAAACTAATGCTGGAATGAGATTTTTTAATTTTTTTCATTTTTTTTTGCTATTTTTTTCGTAACTTTCTTGCCCGGGTCGAGTATGAACGGAATTTGGAAATAAAATTTTGTTCTCTCTTTCTTATCCTATCTCATTCCGTTTTGGCTAAAGATAATGCTGGAAAGTGGTTTCTTAATTTTTTTGCTATTTTTTTCTGAGTTTTCTTGCACAGGACGAATATGAACGGAATTGGGGACAAATTTTTTTTTCTCTCTTTCTCGGCCTTGCTCAACCCCTTTTGGATAGAAATAATTCCGGAATAAACTTTTTTAATTTTTTCAATTTTTTTACTATTTTCCTTTTCGGAATTTTCTTGCTTGGGTCGAGTATGAACGAAATTCGGGACTAAAATTTTTACACTTTTTCTTGGCCAGCTCATCCCGTTTTGGCTAGAAATAATGCCGGAATGAGGATTTTTAATTTTTTGAATTTTTTTGCTATTTTTTCGGTATTTTCATGCCCGGGTCGAGTATGAGCAGAATTTGGGAATAAAATTATTTTCTCTCTTTCTCAGCCTATCTAATACCGTTTTGGCTAAAAATAATGCCAGAAAGAGATTTCTAAATTTTTTGAATGGTTTTTCTATTTTTTTTAAAAAAATTTTCATCCCCGGGTCGATTGTGATCGGAATTCAGGACTAAATTTTTTTTTTTTGTCTTTCTCAGCCTATATCATCCCGTTTTGACTAAAAATAAACCTGGAATGAGGTTTTTTAATTTTTTGAATTTTTTTGCTATTTTTTTTTTGGGAATTTCCTTGCACGGGTCGAGTATGAACGGAATTCGGGACTAAAGTTTTCTCTCTCTTTCCCGGCCAGCTCATCCTGTTTTGGCAAGAAGTAATGCCAGAATGAGGTTTTTTAGTTTTTTGAATTTTTTTGCTATTTTTTTCGGAAATTTCTTGCCCGGGTCGAGTATGAACGGAATTCGGAAATAAAATTTTATTCTCTCTTTTTTAGCCTATCTCATTCCATTTTGGCTAAAAATAATGCTGGAAAGTGGTTTTTTAATTTTTTGAATTTTTTTGCTATTTTTTCGGTATTTTCATGCCCGGGTCGAGTATGAGCAGAATTTGGGAATAAAATTATTTTCTCTCTTTCTCAGCCTATCTAATACCGTTTTGGCTAAAAATAATGCCAGAAAGAGATTTCTAATTTTTTTGAATGGTTTTTCTATTTTTTTTTTTAAATTTTCATCCCCGGGTCGATTGTGATCGGAATTCAGGACTAAATTTTTTTTTTTGTCTTTCTCAGCCTATATCATCCCGTTTTGACTAAAAATAATCCTGGAATGAGGTTTTTTAATTTTTTAGCTATTTTTTTTTGGGAATTTCCTTGCACGGGTCGAGTATGAACGGAATTCGGGACTAAAGTTTTCTCTCTCTTTCCCGGCCAGCTCATCCTGTTTTGGCAAGAAGTAATGCCAGAATGAGGTTTTTTAGTTTTTTGAATTTTTTTGCTATTTTTTTTGGAAATTTCTTGCCCGGGTCGAGTATGAACGGAATTCGGAAATAAAATTTTATTCTCTCTTTCTTAGCCTATCTCATTCCATTTTGGCTAAAAATAATGCTGGAAAGTGGTTTTTTAATTTTTTGAATTTTTTTGCTATTTTTTTCTGAATTTTCTTGCCCGGGTCGAGTATGAACGGAATTGGGGACAAAAATTTTTTTCTCTCTTTCTCGGCCTTGCTCAACCCCTTTTGGATAGAAATAATTCCGGAATAAACTTTTTTAATTTTTTCAATTTTTTTACTATTTTCTTTTTCGGAATTTTCTTGCTCGGGTCGAGTATGAACGGAATTCGGGACTAAAATTTTTACACTCTTTCTTGGCCAGCTCATCCCGTTTTGGCTAGAAATAATTCCGGAATGAGGATTTTTAATTTTTTGAATTTTTTTGCTATTTTTTCGGTATTTTCATGCCCGGGTCGAGTATGAGCAGAATTTGGGAATAAAATTATTTTCTCTCTTTCTCAACCTATCTAATACCGTTTTGGCTAAAAATAATGCCAGAAAGAGATTTCTAAATTTTTTGAATGGTTTTTCTATTTTTTTTTTAAAAATTTTCATCCCCGGGTCGATTGTGATCGGAATTCAGGACTAAATTTTTTTTTTTGTCTTTCTCAGCCTATATCATCCCGTTTTGACTAAAAATAATCCTGGAATGAGGTTTTTTAATTTTTTGAATTTTTTAGCTATTTTTTTTTTGGGAATTTCCTTGCACGGGTCGAGTATGAACGGAATTCGGGACTAAAGTTTTCTCTCTCTTTCCCGGCCAGCTCATCCCGTGTTGGCAAGAAGTAATGCCAGAATGAGGTTTTTTAGTTTTTTGAATTTTTTTGCTTTTTTTTTCAGAAATTTCTTGCCCGGGTCGAGTATGAACGGAATTCGGAAATAAAATTTTATTCTCTCTTTCTTAGCCTATCTCATTCCATTTTGGCTAAAAATAATGCTGGAAAGTGGTTTTTTAATTTTTTGAATTTTTTTGCTATTTTTTTCTGAATTTTCTTGCCCGGGTCGAGTATGAATGGAATTCGGGTCTAAAATTTTTTTCTCCCTTTCTTGGCCTATCTCATCCCGTTTTTACGAAAAATAATGGTGGAAAGAGGTTTTTCAATTTTTCAATTTTTTGATTTTTTTTTTTTATATTTTTTTCGGAATTTTCATGCCCGGGTCGAGCATGAGCAGAATTCGGGAGTAAAATTATTTTCCCTCTTTCTCAGCCTATCTAATACCGTTTTGGCTAAAACTAATGCCAAAAAGAGATTTCTTAATTTTTTGAATTTTTTTGCTTTTTTTGTTTTGGATTTTAATCCCCGGGTCGATTGTGAACGGAATTTGGGACTAAAATTTTTTTTCCTCTAACTTGGCCTATCTTATCCCGTTTTGGCTAAAACTAATGCTGGAATGAGATTTTTTAATTTTTTCAATTTTTTTTGCTATTTTTTTCGGAACTTCTCTTGCATGGGTCGAGTATGAACGGAATTCGGAAATAAAATTTTGTTCTCTCTTTCTTAGCCTATCTCAATCCATTTTGGCTAAAAATAATGCTGGAAAGTGGTTTTTTAATTTTTTGAATATTTTTGCTATTTTTTTCTGAATTTTCTTGCCCGGGTCGAGTATGAACAGAATTCGGGACTAAAATTTTTTTTTCTCTTTCTCGGCCTATCGAATACCATTTTGGCTAAAAATAATGATAGAAAGAGATTTCTTAATTTTTTGAATTTTTTTACTATTTTTTTTTTGGAATTTTCATCCTCGGGTCGATTGTGAATGGGATTTGGGACTAAATTTTTTTTTTTTTTTCTCTTTCTTGGCCTAACTCATCCCGTTTTGCCTAAAACTAATGGCGAAATGAGATTTTTTAATTTTTTGGTATTTTTTTTCGGAATTTCCTTGCACGGGTCGAGTATGAACGGAATTCGGGACTTAAATTTTTTTTCTCCCTTTCTTGGCCTATCTCATTCCCGTTTTGGCTAAATATAATGCCGAAATGAGGTTTTTTAATTTTTTCAATTTTTTTACTATTTTTTTCGAAATTTTCTTCCCGGGGTCGATTGTGAACGAAATTCGGGACTAAAATTTTTTTTCCTCTTTCTTGGCCTATCTCATCCTGTTTTGGCAATAAATAAAGCCGGAAACTGGTTTTTTAATTTTTTGATTTTTTTTTTCTATTTTTTTCGGAATTTTCATGCCCGGGTTGAGTATGACCGGAATTCGGGAATAAAATTTTTTTTTTGTCTTTCTCGGCCTTTCTCATCTCGTTTTGGCATTAAATATTGCTGTAGAGAGGTTTTTTTTTTTAATTTTTTTGCTATTTTTTTTCGAAATTTTCTTGCCCGGGTCGAGTATGAACGGAATTCAAGTCTAAAATTTTTTTCTCCCTTTCTTGGCCTATCTCATCCAGTTTTGGCAAAAAATAATGCCGGAAAGAGGTTTTTTTATTTTTTGAATTTTTTTTCTATTCTTTTTCGGAATTTTCTTACCCGGGTCGAGTATGAGCGGAATTCAGGAATAAAATTATTTTCCCTCATTCTCAGCCTATCTCATTCTGTTTTGGCTAAAAATAATGTTGGAAAGAGGTTTTTTAATTTTTTGAATATTTGGCCATTTTTTTCGGAATTTTCTTGCCCGGTCGAGTATGAAGGGAATTCGGGACTAAAATTTTTTTCTCCCTTGCTTGGCCTATCTCATCCCATTTTGGAAGAAAACAATATCGGAAAGAGGTTTTTTAATTTTTTGATTTTTTTTCTATATTTTTCGGAATTTTCATGCCCGGGTCGAGTATGAGCGGAATTCGGAAATAAATTTTTTTTCTCTCTTTCTCGGCCTATCCAATCCTTTTGGCAAAAAATATTGCCAGAAAGAGGTTTTTTAAATTTTTGAATTTTTTTGCTATTTTTTTCGGAATTTTATTGCCCGAGTCGAGTATGAACGGAATTCGTGACTAAAATTTTTTTCTCTATTTCTTGGCCTATCTCATCCCGTTTTGGCTAAAAATAATGCCGGAAAGAGGTTTTTCAATATTTTGGTTTTTTTTTCTATTTTTTATTTGTAATTTTTTAGGTCGGGCTGAGTATGAACGGAATTCGGGACTAAAATTTTTTTTTCTCCTTCTCGGCCTATCTCATTCCCGTTTTGGCAAAATATAAGGCCGAAATGACGTTTTTTAGTTTTTTGAATTTTTTTGCTATGTTTTTCGGAATTTTCTTGCCCGGGTCGAGTATGAACGGAATTCGTGACTAAATTTTTTTTCTCCCTTTCATGGCCTATCTCATCCTGTTTTGGCTAAAAATAATGCCAGAAAGAGGTTTTTTAATTTTTTGATTTTTTTCTATTTTTTTCGGAATTTTCATGCACGGGTCGAGTATGAGCGGAATTCGGGAATAAAATTATTTTCTCCCTTTCTCGGCCTATCGCATTCTGTTTTGGCTGAAAATAATGTTGGAAAGAGGTTTTTTAATTTTTTTAATTTTTTTTCTATTTTTTTCGAAATTTTCCTGCCTGGGTCGAGTATGAGCGGAATTCGCGAATAAAATTTTTTTCTCTCTTTCTTGGCCTATCTAATCCCGTTTCAGCTAGAAATATCGCCGGAAAGAGGTTTTTTAATTTTTTGAATTTTTTTGCTATTTTTTTCGGAATTTTCTTCCTTGGGTCGAATATGAACGAAATTCGGGACTAAAATTTTTTTTTCTCTTTCTCGGCTAGCTCATCCCGTTTTGGCTAGAAATAATGCTGGAATGAGGATTTTTAATTTTTTGAATTTTTTTGCTATTTTTTTCGAAAATTTCATGCACGGGTCGAGTATGAACGGAATTCGGGACTAAAATTTTTATCTCTTTCATGGCCTATCCCATCCCATTTTGCCTACAAATTATGCCGGAATGAGGATTTTTAATTTTTTCAATTTTTTTGCTATTTTTTTGGAATGTTCACAGCCGGTTCGAGTATGAACGAAATTTGAGACTAAAATTTTTTTTTTCTCTTTCTCGGCCTATCTCATCCCCGTTTTGACTAAAAATAATGCTGGAATGAAGTTTTTTTATTTTTTGAATTTTTTTGCTATTTTTTTCGGAATTTCCTTGCACGGGTCGAGTATGAACGGAATTCGGGACTAAAATTTTGTTCTCCCTTTCTTGGCCTCCGTCATTCCGTTTTGGCTAAAAATAATGCTAGAAAGAGGTTTTCTATTTTTTTGAATTTTTTGCTATTTTTTTCGGAATTTTCTTGCCGGGGTCGAGTATGAACGGAATTCGAGACTAAAATTTTTTTTCTCTCTTTCTCGGCCTGTCTAATCCCTTCTTGGCTAAAAATAATACTGGAAAGAGGTTTTTTAATTTTTTGAATTTTTTTACTATTTTTTTTGGAATTTTTTGCCCGGGTTTAGTATGAACGGAATTCGGGACAAAATTTCTTTTCTGCCTTTCTCAGCCTATCTCATCCCCTTTTTGCTAAAAATAAAGTCGGAAAGAGGTTTTTTAATTTTTAAAATTTTTTTGCTATTTTTTTGGATTTTTGTTGCCAGTGTCGAGTATGAACGGAGTTCGTAACAAACTTTTTTTTTCTCCTTCTCGGTCTCTCTCAACCGGTTTTGAATTGAAATATTGCCGGAATTAACTTTTTTAATTTTTTGAATTTTTTGCCCATTCTTTTTTGGAATTTCTAGCTCGGGTTGGGTAGGACCAGAATTCGGGACTAAAATTTTTTTTTCTCTTTCTCGGCTTATATCATCATGTTTTGGCTAAAAATAATTCTTAAAGGAGGTTTTTTAATTTTTTGAATTTTTTTGCTATTTTTTTCGGAATTTTCTTCCCCGGACTGAGTATGAACGGAATTCGGGACTAAAAATTATTTCTCTCTTTCTCGGTCTATCTCATCCCGTTTTGGCTAGAAGTAATGCCAGAACGAGGTTTTTTAATTTTTTGAATTTTTTTGCTATTTTTTTCGGAATTTTCTTCCTTGGGTCGAATATGAACGGAATCCGGGACTAAATTTTTTTTTTCTCTTTCTCGGCCAGCTCATCTCGTTTTGGCAAGAAATAATGCCGGAATGAGGATTTTTAATTTTTTCAATTTTTTTGCTATTTTTTTCTGAAATTTCATACACTGGTCGAGTATGAACGGAATTCGGGACTAAAATTTTTATCTCTCTTTCTTGGCCTATCTCATCCCATTTTGCCTTGAAATAATGCCAGAATGAGGTTTTTTAATTTTTTCAAGTTTTTTGCTATTTTTTTGGAATGTTCATAGCCGGTTTGAGTATGAACGGAATTCGAGACTACAATTTTTTTTTCTCTTTCTCGGCCTATCTCATCCCTGTTTTGACTAAAAATAATGCTGGAATGAAGTTTTTTTATTTTCTTGAATTTTTTTGCTATTTTTTTTGGAATTTCCTTGCACGGGTCGAGTAGGAACGGAATTCGGGACTAAAATTTTGTTCTCTTTTTCTTGGCCTACGTCATTCCGTTTTGGCTAAAAATAATATTGGAAAGGGGTTTTTTATTTTTTTGAATTTTTTGCTATTTTTTTCGGAATTTTCTTGCCGGGGTCGAGTATGAACGAAATTCGGTACTAAAATTTTTTTCTCTCTTTCTCGGCCTGTCTCATCCCTTCCTGGCTAAAACTAATACTGGAAAGAGGTTTTTTAATTTTTTGAATTTTTTTACTATTTTTTTTGGAATTTTTTGTCCGGGTTGAGTATGAACGGAATTCGGGACAAAATTTCTTTTCTCCCTTTCTCAGCCTATCGCATCCCCTGATTGCTAAAAATAAAGTCGGAAAGAGGTTTTTTAATTTTTTAAATTTTTTTGCAATTTTTTTGGAATTTTGTTGCCGGTGTCGAGTATGAACGGAATTCGGAACAAATTTTTTTTTTCTCCTTCTCGGTCTCTCTCAATCGGTTTTGGATTGAAATATTGCCGGAATTAACTTTTTTAATTTTTTGAATTTTTTGGCTATTCATTTTTGGAATTTCTAGCTTGGGTTGGGTAGGACCAGAATTCGGGACTAAAATTTTTTTTTTCTCTTTCTTGGCTTATATCATCATGTTTTGGCTATAAATAATTCTTAAAGGAGGTTTTTTAATTTTTTGAATTTTTTTGCTATTTTTTTCGGAATTTTCTTCCCCGGACTGAGTATGAACGGAATTTGGGACTAAAATTTTTTTCTCTCTTTCTCGGTCTATCTCATCCCGTTTTGGCTAAAAATAATGTCAGAAAGAGATTTCTAAATTTTTTGAATGGTTTTGCTATTTTTTTTTTTTTACTTTTCATCCCCGGGTCGATTGTGAATGGAATTCGGGACTAAAATTTTTTTTTTTTCTCTTTCTTAGCCTATCTCATCCCGTTTTGACTAAAAATAATGCTGGAATGAGGTTTTTTAATTTTTTGAATTTTTTTGCTATTTTTTTTTTTTGGTATTTTCATCCCCGGGTCGATTGTGAACAGAATTTGGGACTAAAATTTTTTTTCCTCTTTCTTGGCCTATCTTATCCCGTTTTGGCTAAAACTAATGCTGGAATGAGATTTTTTAATTTTTTCAATTTTTTTGCTATTTTTTTCGTAACTTTCTTGCCCGGGTAGAGTATGAACGGAATTTGGAAATAAATTTTTGTTCTCTCTTTCTTATCCTATCTCATTCCGTTTTGGCTAAAGATAATGTTGGAAAGTGGTTTTTTAATTTTTTTTGCTATTTTTTTTCTGAATTTTCTTGCACAGGACGAATATGAACGGAATTGGTGACAAAAATTTTTTTCTCTCTTTCTCGGCCTTGCTCAACCCCTTTTGGATAGAAATAATTCCGGAATAAACTTTTTTAATTTTTTCAATTTTTTTACTATTTTCTTTTTCGGAATTTTCTTGCTCGGGTCGAGTATGAACGGAATTCGGGACTAAAATTTTTACACTTTTTCTTGGCCAGCTCATCCCGTTTTGGCTAGAAATAATGCCGGAATGAGGATTTTTAATTTTTTGAATTTTTTTGCTATTTTTTCGGTATTTTCATGCCCGGGTCGAGTATGAGCGGAATTCGGGAATAAAATTATTTTCTCTCTTTCTCAGCCTATCTAATACCGTTTTGGCTAAAAATAATGCCAGAAAGAGATTTCTAAATTTTTTGAATGGTTTTGCTATTTTTTTTTTAAATTTTCATCCCCGGGTCGATTGTGAACGGAATTCAGGACTAAAATTTTTTTCTCTTTCTTAGCCTATATCATCCCTTTTTGACTAAAAATAATCCTAGAATGAGGTTTTTTAAATTTTTGAATTTTTTTGCTATTTTTTTTTTGGGAATTTCCTTGCACGGGTCGAGTATGAACGAAATTCGGGACTAAAGTTTTCTCTCTCTTTCTCGGCCAGCTCATCCCGTTTTGGCAAGAAGTAATGCCAGAATGAGGTTTTTTAGTTTTTTGCTATTTTTTTCGGAATTTTCTTGCCCGGGTCGAGTATGAACGGAATTCGGGTCTAAAATTTTTTTCTCCCTTTCTTGGCCTATCTCATCCAGTTTTTGCGAAAAATAATGGTGGAAAGAGGTTTTTCAAATTTTTGATTTTTTTTTTTATATTTTTTTTGGAATTTTCATGCCCGGGTCGAGCATGGGCGGAATTCGGGAGTAAAATTATTTTCCCTCTTTCTCAGCCCATCTAATACCGTTTTGGCTAAAACTAATGCCAAAAAGAGATTTCTTAATTTTTTGAATTTTTTTGCTTTTTTTTTTTTTTGAATTTTAATCCCCGGGTCGATTGTGAACGGAATTTGGGACTAAAATTTTTTTTCCTCTTTCTTGGCCTATCTTATCCCGTTTTGGCTAAAAATAATGCTGGAATGAGATTTTTTAATTTTTTCAATTTTTTTTGCTATTTTTTTCGGAACTTTCTTGCCCGGGTCGAGTATGAACGGAATTCGGAAATAAAATTTTGTTCTCTCTTTCTTAGCCTATCTCATTCCGTTTTGGCTAAAAATAATGCTGGAAAGTGGTTTTTTAATTTTTTGAATTTTTTAGCTATTTTTTTCTGAATTTTCTTGCCCGGGTCGAGTATGAACAGAATTCGGGACTAAAATTTTTTTTTCTCTTTCTCGGCCTATCGAATACCATTTTGGCTAAAAATAATGCTAGAAAGAGATTTCTTAATTTTTTTGAATTTTTTTACTTTTTTTTTTGGAATTTTCATCCTCGGGTCGATTGTGAATTGGATTCGGGGCTAATTTTTTTTTTTCTCTTTCTTGGCCTATCTCATCCCGTTTTGCCTAAAACTAATGGCGAAATGAGATTTTTTAATTTTTTGGTATTTTTTTTCGGAATTTCCTTGCACGGGTCGAGTATGAACGGAATTCGGGACTTAAATTTTTTTCTCCCTTTCTTGGCCTATCTCATTCCCGTTTTGGCTAAATATAATGCCGAAATGAGGTTTTTTAATTTTTTCAATTTTTTTGCTATTTTTTTCGGAATTTTCTTCCCGGGGTCGATTGTGAACGGAATTCGGGACTAAATTTTTTTTCCCTCTTTCTTGGCCTATGTCATCCCGTTTTGGCAAAAAATAAAGCCGGAAACCGGTTTTTTAATTTTTTGATTTTTTTTTCTATTTTTTTCGGAATTTTCATGCCCGGGTCGAGTATGACCGGAATTCGGGAATAAATTTTTTTTTTTTGTCTTTCTCGGCCTATCTCATCTCGTTTTGGCATTAAATATTGCTGTAGAGAGGTTTTTTTAATTTTTTTGCTATTTTTTTTCGAAATTTTCTTGCCCGGGTCGAGTACGAACGAAATTCAGGTCTAAAATTTTTTTCTCCCTTTCTTGGCCTATCTCATCCAGTTTTGGCAAAAAATAATGCCGGAAAGAGGTTTTTTTTTTATTTTTTGAATTTTTTTGCTATTCTTTTTCGGAATTTTCTTGCCCGGGTCGAGTATGAGCGGAATTCAGGAATAAAATTATTTTCCCTCATTCTCAGCCTATCTCATTCTGTTTTGGCTAAAAATAATATTGGAAAGAGGTTTTTTAATTTTTTTTAATTTTTTGGCCATTTTTTTCGGAATTTTCTTGCCCGGGTCGAGTACGAAGGGAATTCGGGACTAAAATTTTTTTCTCCCTTGCTTGGCCTATCTCATCCCATTTTGAAAGAAAACAATACCGGAAAGAGGTTTTTTAATTTTTTGATTTTTTTTCTATATTTTTCGGAATTTTCATGCCCGGGTCGAGTATGAGCGGAATTCGGAAATAAATTTTTTTTCTCTCTTTCTTGGCCTATCCAATCCTTTTGGCAAAAAATATTGCCAGAAAGAGGTTTTTTAAATTTTTGAATTTTTTTGCTATTTTTTTTCGGAATTTTATTGTCCGAGTCGAGTATGAACGGAATTCGGGACTAAAATTTTTTTCTCTATTTCTTGGCCTATCTCATCCCGTTTTGGCAAAAAATAATGCCGGAAAGAGGTTTTTTAATATTTTGATTTTTTTCTAATTTTTTTTTTGTAATTTTTTAGGTCGGGTTGAGTATGAACGGAATTCGGGACTAAAATTTTTTTTTTCTCTTTCTCGGCCTATCTCATTCCCGTTTTGGAAAAATATAACGCCGAAATGGCGTTTTTTAGTTTTTTGAATTTTTTTGCTATGTTTTTCGGAATTTTCTTGCCCGGGTCAAGTATGAACGAAATTCGGGACTAAATTTTTTTTCTCCCTTTAATGGCCTATCTCATCCCGTTTTGGCTAAAAATAA
Source organism: Quercus lobata (assembly GCF_001633185.2). Classification (NCBI taxonomy): domain Eukaryota; kingdom Viridiplantae; phylum Streptophyta; class Magnoliopsida; order Fagales; family Fagaceae; genus Quercus; species Quercus lobata. The sequence goes on from NC_044912.1 coordinate 36,886,209, forward strand.
TGCCAGAAAGAGGTTTCTTAATTTTTTGATTTTTTTCTATTTTTTTCGGAATTTTCATGCACGGGTCGAGTATGAGCGGAATTCGGGAATAAAATTATTTTCTCTCTTTCTCGGCCTATCGCATTCTGTTTTGGCTAAAAATAATGTTGGAAAGAGGTTTTTTAATTTTTTGGCTATTTTTTTCGGAATTTTCTTGCCTAGGTCGAGTTTGAACGGAATTCGGGACTAAAATTTTTTTCTCCCTTTATTGGCCTATCTAATCCCATTTTGGAAAAAAAACAATACCGGAAAGAGTTTTTTTAATTTTTTGATTTTTTTTCTATTTTTTTTGGAATTTTCATGCCTGGGTCGAGTATGAGTGGAATTCGCGAATAAAATTTTTTTCTCTCTTTCTTGGCCTATCTATTCCCGTTTCGGCTAGAAATAATGCCAGAAAGTGGTTTTTTAATTTTTTGAATTTTTTTGCTATTTTTTTCGGAATTTTCTTCCTTGGGTCGAATATGAACGGAATTCGGAACTAAATTTTTTTTTTCTCTTTCTCGGCCAGCTCATCCCGTTTTGGCTAGAAATAATGCCGGAATGAGGATTTTTAGTTTTTTGAATTTTTTTGCTATTTTTTTCGGAAATTTCATGCACGGGTCGAGTATGAACGGAATTCGGGACTAAATTTTTTATCTCTCTTTCTTGGCCTATCTCATCCCATTTTGCCTAGAAATAATGCCGGAATGAGGTTTTTTAATTTTTCCAATTTTTTTGCTATTTTTTTCGGAATTTCCTTGCACGGGTCTAGTATGAACGGAATTCGGGACTAAAATTTTGTTCTCTCTTTCTTGGCCTACGTCATTCCGTTTTGGCTAAAAATAATACTGGAAAGGGGTTTTCTATTTTTTTGAATTTTTTGCTATTTTTTTCGGAATTTTCTTGCCAGTCGAGTATGAACGGAATTCGGGACTAAAATTTTTTTCTCTCTTTCTCGGCCTGTCTCATCCCTTCCTGGCTAAAAATAATACTGGAAAGAGGTTTTTTAATTTTTTGAATTTTTTTACTATTTTTTTTGGAATTTTTTGCCTGGGTTGTGTATGAACGGAATTTGGGAAAAAATTTCTTTTCTCCCTTTCTCAGCATATCGCATCCCCTTTTTGCTAAAAATAAAGTCGGAAAGAAGTTTTTTAATTTTTTAAATTTTTTTGCTATTTTTTTGGAATTTTGTTACCGGTGTCGAGTATGAACGGAATTCGGAACAAATTTTTTTTTCTCCTTCTCGGTCTCTCTCAAATTTTTTTTTCTCCTTCGGGACTAAAATTTTTTTTCTCTTTCTCGGCCTATCTTATTCCTATTTTGGCAAAATATAATGCCGAAATGACGTTTTTTAGTTTTTTGAATTTTTTTGCTATGTTTTTCGGAATTTTCTTGCCCGGGCCGAGTATGAACGGAATTCGGGACTAAATTTTTTTTCTCCCTTTCTTGGCCTATCTCATCCCGTTTTGGCTAAAAATAATGCCAGAAAGAGGTTTTTTAATTTTTTGATTTTTTTTCTATTTTTTTCGGAATTTTCATGCACGGGTCGAGTATGAGCGGATTTCGGGAATAAAATTATTTTCTCTCTTTCTCGGCCTATCGCATTCCGTTTTGGCTAAAAATAATGTTAGAAAGAGGTTTTTTAATTATTTGAATTTTTTGGCTAGTTTTTTTTCGGAATTTTCTTGCTCTGGTCGAGTTTGAAAGGAATTCGGGACTAAAATTTTTTTCTCCCGTTATTGGCCTATCTAATCCCATTTTGGAAAAAAACAATACCGGAAAGAGGTTTTTTAATTTTTTGATTTTTTTTCAATTTTTTTCATAATTTTCATGCCTGGGTCGAGTATGAGCGGAATTCGCGAATAATTTTTTTTTTTTCTCTTTCTTGGCCTATCTAATCCTGTTTCGGCTAGAAATAATTCCAGAAAGAGGTTTTTTAATTTTTTGAATTTTTTTCGGAATTTTCTTCCTTGGGTCGAATATGAACGGAATTCGGGACTAAAATTTTTTTTTCTCTTTCTCGGCCAGCTCATTCCATTTTGGCTAGAAATAATGCCGGAATGAGGATTTTTAATTTTTTGAATTTTTTGCTATTTTTTTCAGAAATTTCATGCACGGGTCGAGTATGAACGGAATTCGGGACTAAAATTTTTATCTCTCTTTCTTGGCCTATCTCATCCCATTTTGCCTAGAAATAATGCCGGAATGAGGTTTTTTAATTTTTTCAATTTTTTTGCTATTTTTTTCGAATGTTCATAGCCGGTTCGAGTATGAACGGAATTCGAGACTAAAATTTTTTTCTCTCTTTCTTGGCCTATCTCATCCCCGTTTTGACTAAAAATAATGCTGGAATGAAGTTTTTTTATTTTTTGAATTTTTTTGCTATTTTTTTCGGAATTTCCTTGCACGGGTCGAGTATGAACGGAATTCGGGACTAAAATTTTGTTCTCTCTTTCTTGGCCTACGTCATTCCGTTTTGGCTAAAAATAATACTGGAAAGGGGTTTTTTTATTTTTTTTGAATTTTTTGCTATTTTTTTCAAAATTTTCTTGCCGGGGTCGAGTATGAACGGAATTCGGGACTAAAATTTTTTTCTCTCTTTCTCGGCCTGTCTCATCCCTTCTTGGCTAAAAATAATACTAGAAAGAGGTTTTTTAATTTTTTGAATTTTTTTACTCTTTTTTTTGGAATTTTTTGCCCGGGTTGAGTATGAACGGAATTCGGGACAAAATTTCTTTTCTCCCTTTCTCAGCCTATCGCATCCCCTTTTTGCTAAAAATAAAGTCGGAAAGAGGTTTTTTAATTTTAAAATTTTTTTGCTATTTTTTTGGAATTTTGTTGCCGGTGTCGAGTATGAACGGAATTCGGAACAAATTTTTTTTTCTCCTTCTCGGTCTCTCTCAACCGGTTTTGGATTGAAATAATGCCGGAATTAACTTTTTTAATTTTTTGAATTTTTTGGCTAATCTTTTTTGGAATTTCTAGCTCGGGTTGGGTAGGACCAGAATTCGGGACTAAAATTTTTTTTTTCTCTTTCTCAGCTTATCTCATCATGTTTTGGCTAAAAATAATTCTTAAAGGAGGTTTTTAAATTTTTTTGAATTTTTTTGCTATTTTTTTTCGGAATTTTCTTCCCCGGACTGAGTATGAACGGAATTCAGGACTAAATTTTTTTTCTCTCTTTCTCGGTCTATCTCATCCTGTTTTGGCTAGAAGTAATGCCAGAAAGTGGTTTTTAAAATTTTTTTGAATTTTTTTGCTATTTTTTTCGGAATTTTCTTCCCCGGACCGAGTATGAACGGAATTCGGGCCTAAAATTTTTTTCTCTCTTTCTCGGCCTGTCTCATCCCGTTTTGGCTAGAAGTAATGCTAGAAAGAGGTTTTTTAATTTTTTGAATTTTTTTGCTATTTTTTTCGAAATTTTCTTACCCGAGTCGAGTATGAACGGAATTCGGGACTAAAATTTTTTTCTCTATTTCTTGGCCTATATCATCCCATTTTGGCTAAAAATAATGTCGGAAAGAGGCTTTTAATTTTTCAAATTTTTTTGCTATTTTTTTTGGAATTTTCTTGCCCAGGTCAAGTATGAAGGGAATTCGAGACTAAAAGCAAAAGCTCAAGCAAGGTTACGATGCCAAGGTGAAGCTAAGGCCCTTGGCACCCGGGGATCTGGTATTGAGGAAGGTCCTGGGCATTGCAAGAAATGCCGCGTGGGCAAAACTCGGACCAAATTGGGAAGGCCCATATCGTATCACCTCGGTGGTCGGCATAGTGGCCTACTTTTTAGAAGATTTAGATGAACATGTCATACCCTTGGAATCTAAATAACCTAAAAAGGTACTATTATTAATGAAAGTTGTAATTCTTGGCGCCACACTACTGTGCAAATTCTTCTAAGTGTTAAACAGAACCTAAATCCTGCCTGGCTCCTCGGACTGCAGGCTTGGGGGAAATTAACCAGTGTGCAATTTCTTCTAAGTGTTAAACAGAACCTAAGTCCTGCCTGGCTCCTGGGACTGCAGGCTTGGGGGAAATTAACCAGTGTGCAATTTCTTCTAAGTGTTAAACAGAACTTAAGTCCTGCCTGGCTCCTCGGACCGCAGGTTTGGGGGAAATTAACCAGAGTGCAATTTCATCTAAGTGTTAAACAGAACCTAAGTCCTGCCTAGCTCCTCGGACCGCAGGCTTGGGGGAAATTAACCAGTGTGCAATTTCTTCTAAGTGTTCAACAGAACCTAAGTCCTGCCTAGCTCCTCAGACTACAGGCTTGGGGGAAATTAACCAATGTGCAATTTCTTCTAAGTGTTAAACAGAACCTAAGTCCTGCCTGGCTCCTCGGACTACAGGCTTGGGGGAAATTAATCAGAGTGCAATTTCATCTAAGTGTTAAACAGAACCTAAGTCCTGCCTGGCTCCTCGAACCATAGGCTTGAGGGAAATTAACCAGAGTGCAATTTCATCTAAGTGTTAAACAGAACCTAATTCCTGTCTGGCTCCTCGAACCACAAGCTTGGGGGAAATTATCCAGTGTGCAATTTCTTCTAAGTGTTAACCAGAACTTAAGTCCTGCCTAGCTCCACGGACCACGGGCTTGGGGGAAATTAACCAGAGTGCAATTTCATCTAAATGTTAAACAAAACCTAAGTCCTGCCTAGCTCTACGGACCACAGGTTTGGGGGAAATTAACCAGAATGCAATTTCTTCTAAGTGTTAAACAGAACCCAAACTCCTATGTAGCCCCTCAGACCACAGTCTTGGGGAAAATTAACCTCGATGCAGTTTTATCTAAGTGTAAATTATCATTTTTCTCATACATTCATTCATGCTTAACCTGCTTAAATTTCGAGTAACGTTTGGCTCTCAGCAGTTAGTAGCATAACAAAAACTCATTCATAACAAAGGCAGAAAAGGAAGCAGTGAAACAAGATTCAAAGGAGAAATAATATCATTCATTGGGCTCCAAAATGCGTTCTCTTACAAACGTTGGCAAAATGAGGAGATAAAAGACAAAAGAAGATAACTACAAGTAAAGTCCTACACTAATGTCCTAGGCTTTATCCTGGGCAGAACTCTTTGCAGGGACCTCTGCCTCAGGTTGATCACCTCCTGCCTTGGGCTTGGGAACGGCCTCCTTGGCTTGCGCGACAACGTCCCTTATTGTGAGGGTGTCCTTAGGCAACTTGTCCTTTGGAAGTGGCTGCACCTCTTCGGCTTCAGGTATGAGGGAATTCAAGGTAGTGACCTTAGTAGAAAGGGGCTCCTCAGGAGGAACCGAACCTGGAATCTCGCGAATATCTTCAGGAAAGAAGATATTCTCAATCTTCCTTAGGTCGGAGTCCGCAGGAACTGCCGCCCGATCCAAGGCCACCACCAGGACATAGTAATGTAGTCCCTACATACTGTAGCCACCTCCTCGGTCAGCCTGGCCTCAGTATCCACCACTCCACATTCGTAGGAGGCTGCCACCGCAGCCTCAGCCGCCTTCCGGGCCAAGCGAGCTGCCTCTTTTGCCTTTGATAGCTCGGCCTTAAGGCCTGAGACCATCTGCTTCTCGGTCGCGAGGTTTATTTCGGACAGATGAAGCTGTTGGCACATGTCCTCAGCCTGCTTGGTGGTGGTCTTAAGTCCGGCCTCGGCACTGTCGCGGGCCTTCAACACCTCCTTTATTTCCTTATTTAGGCTATCCTTTTCCAACCTGAGGACGGTAGTAGCCTTCTCCACAGCGAGGCAGGATTGAACCTCAGTGTTCAGATCTTCGCGAGCCTTTTTGGCCTACTCCTTAGTTACAAAAATTTGTTGAGTGACCTGCATGGGAGTAATGGAAGATTGATTAAAAGAAAATAACAAATAGACAGGTGCGGAATAAAGAAACTGAATAAGGAAGAGTCTTCGTCTACCATGGCCATGTCTCTCTTCAGTGACATGAAGAGATCCGGTTGCTGAGTAGCCCAGAGCCCTTCCATGTCATGAGGCAGGAGAAGAGGCTACAGCAAGGCCTCAGCTAGATAAGACGCCTGTCCTCGTTGGGACTCCCATAGAGTCGCGTCTCATGAGATAGGGGCGCCATCCAACTCTAGGCATGGGGACTAGGTTTGCTGCTCCCTCCTTATAGCTGCCTCGTCTCAACTATCAACGGATCTTGTTCTTTTTTCCTTGGGCTCTTGCCCTTCTTCTGTTGCTTGGCCTTTTCAGGGCGGACCTTGCCCTCTTCCAACTCTTCCACTGATCTCTTCCACCTCAAATTGGGAAGAGGTTGTAGCGCTGGGTTAGTTGTGGGGGTAAGAGGAGGAAGAAGTTTGGACGTAGCCTGCTCCTTGGGGGCATCCCTAGAATACTGCCCCTTGTTTCTATTGGACAAGAGGCCCCGGAGACCAGACCTTGGCTTCAAATCCATGTCTTCTTTTTCAACCTCTTGGCTACTGTCAACCTGAGCAATCACCAAGTCAAGGGTGGGAGCCACTGAGGACCGGTCTATGTTCGAGTCGGAGTCTAAGAGCTCTACAGGCCTAGCTGATACCTCTCCCTGCTCGGCGAAGCGGAATTGGTCAATTTAAGCCTTGAGAGATGAGTGCGAGGAATCAGCTCCTTCTCCTGGGACAACTACCTCTGGAGGAGTGCACTGAACAAACAATTGGATGGGAGGTAGGTCTCTCCGAGCAAGAAAGCCTGGTATAGAAACGTCGATGCAAGCTAATCGGGGACCTCTAGCCCTGATGGCTTGACCGACATCCACTAAATCGTGTGAAAGGGGCTCGTAATCCAAGATGAGAGGAGCGGCATGCAGTTGTCCGTCCTCACTCACAAAGATTTCGGACCTTAAGAGGAAGTTGAGGGCCTAGACGTTGACCAAACTTAGCCGCTGAGTTGTTTGTTCTTTGTCTACAAAAACCCAAAGGAAGGGTTACGTTAGTCCAAGGAGGCAAATAATCAAAGCAAAACTGAAATAAGGAAGAGAAGACTCGAGACTAAGATCCCCTCCAAGGGATTTGACCCTACAGTGCCCCACTTGGTGTTCCCGCCCTAACTGGGCAGTGAAGACCGTCGTGCCATGCTCCGGAGATGATCAAAAGGTCGTCCTTCAAGCCTTTGTTGGACTTGGGAAGGCAAGATATCAGCCTCATCTTGTCGGACCTGGATTTCAGGTAATACGACTCGTTGAGGCAATGACATTCATATAGGTGAACTACATCGTGCTATGAGAGGCCGAGGTTCATCTATTCGTTCAGAGCATCTACGCACCCCAGGATTCGGAACATGTTCGCGGCGCACTGGTGGGGGGCCAGCTTATGACCACGTAAATAATCCCTAGTTATTCTCCCCATAGGGATCATCATTCCTCCCTTTGTGAAGGCTATCATTGGAATGGCAACCTGCCCCACCTTTCTCTTGGTTAAGACCTCGTCCAAGGAGCAATATTCTAGACCTACTCCTGATGGGATACGGTATTTGGCCCTGAAGCCTTCTATACCGGTCGAAGAGTCTACCAGTTTCTCAAGCTTACCCATCCCACTAACCCTAGGCGATGCGAAGAAGGTTTACTTAAGGAAGAAAGCAGGGAAAGGCAACGGAAGGGAAATGATCACTTACGGGAGCGAAGATCCTAAACCTCTCGAGCTTGTGAAGAACTCGCTGGGAATCTTCAAGGGAGTGCCTGTGGAGTTTTGAATGCTTTGCAAAAGAAAGTGCTGGAGTGCTCTGGGACGCTTGAGTGCTTTTTCAAAAAATGGAAGTAAGTTCCCTTAGAAATCTTATATAGCGGGGAGAAACTGAACGGGCTTACTCCCGCCTAGAGAATTGGGAGAATATCAACCATTGATCAAGCACCCCACCGTTAGATTCGAAGGACATAAAGCCGCCTAGCACAATAATTAGTGCCTCGTGGGTTATGAAACGCCAGTAACAGTAATGAGGCACGTGGGGCTGTACCTCCGCACACGTAAAACAAGGACTTACAATAAGTGATCCCATAAGTGTCAAAATCCCACCTTTTCTCCTCGGATAAGAGGGAAATAACCGGAATTTTGAGGGGCTATTGTAAGGGTAAAGTCCCCAGAACATACAATGGGCCATGGGCCCATATAGAATTCGACCACATCCGAGGAGAAGTTGTGGGCACCAAAAGGGCTCCCAGCCCAATTATTATGGGCCTAAACTTGTTTAAAAGGCGGTCTGAGGAGAAATGTCTCCTCGGACATGCCAAATATGGCTCAAATACGCCTCCTGCCAGCAATAAAGATTCACCCCAACGAGTGTTAGTAGCAAGGACGAATCCCACAAGCCCGTAAGAGGGAAGAAAGTGTAGGATGTCAATGAAAGGACTACAGCTGCCACATTAAATGCATGACAGCTACTTTTCAGGCCGCATTAATGTGGGGAGGACTTGCGAACAATGTTATCTTGGCTACTACAACTCACAGAACTTCTATCCAAAACGAGATGAGATGAGCTGAGGAAGAGAGAAAAAAATTTTAGTCCCGAATTCCGTTCCTACACAACCCGGGCAAGGAAATTCCAAAAAAAATAGCAAAAAAATTCAAAAAATTGAAAAACATCTTTCCGGCATTATTTCTATCCAAATCGGGATGAGATAGGTTGAGGAAAAGAGAAAAAAATTTGAGTCCCGAATTTCGTTCCTACACGACTCGGGATAGAAAATTCCAAAAAAAAAAAAGCAAAAAAAATCCAAAAAATAAAAAACATCATTCCGGCATTATTTCTATCCAAACCGGGATGAGATAAGCTGAGGAAGAGAGAAAGAAATTTTAGTCCCGAACTCCGTTCCTACCCGACCCGGGCAAGAAAATTCCAAAAAAGAATAGCAAAAAAATTTGAAAAATTAAAAAACATCATTTCGATAATATTTCTCATTAAACCGGGATGAGATAGGCCGAGAAAGATAAAAAAAAAAAAATTAGTCCCGAATTCCGTTCCTACTCGACACGAGCAAGAAAATCACAAAAAAAATAGCCAAAATTTTCAAAAAATTAAAAAACCTCATTCCCACATTATTTCTATCCAAAACAGGATGAGATAGGCCGAGACAAAGAAAAAAAAATTTTAGTACCGAATTCCATTCCTACTCGACCTGGGTAAGAAAATTCCAAAAAAAAGTAGCAAAAAAATTTGAAAAATTAAAAAATATTGTTCCGGCATTGTTTCTCTTTAAACCTGGATGAGATAGTTCGAGAATGAGAAAAAAAAATTTTAGTCCCAAATTCCGTTCCTACCCGAACCATGCTGGAAAATTCCAAAAAAAATAGCAAAAAAATTAAAAAAAATTAAAAAACATCATTCTGGCATTATTTCTATCCAAAACGGGATGAGATAGGCTGAGGAAGAGAGAAAAAAATTTTAGTACCGAATTCCGTTCCTACCTGACTCGGGCCAGAAAATTCCAAAAAAAATAGCAAAAAAATTCAAAAAATTTAAAAACATCATTCCAGCATAATTTCTATCAAACGGGATGAGAAATGCCAAGGAAGAGAGGAAAAAATTTTAGTCCTGAATTCCATTCCAGCATGACCCGATTTAGAAAATTCCAAAAAAAATAGCAAAAAAATTCGAAAAATTAAAAAACATCATTCTAGCAGTATTTCAATCCAAACCGGGATGAGATAGGCTGAGGAAGAGAGAAAAAATTTTTAGTCCCCAATTCCGTTCCTACACGACCCGGGCAAGAAAATTCCAAAAAAAATAGCAAAAAAATTCGAAAAATTGAAAAACATCTTTCCGGCATTATTTCCATCCAAACTGGGATGAAATAGTCTGAGGAAAAGAGAAAAAAATTTGAGTCCCGAATTCCGTTCCTACCCGACTCGGGCCAGAAAATTCCAAAAAAAAAAATAGCAAAAAAATTCGAAAAATTGAAAAACATCATTCCGACAATATTTCTCTTTAAACCGGGATGAGATAGGCCGAGGAAGAGAGGAAAAAATTTTAGTCCCAAATTCCGTTCCTGCACGACTCGATTTAGAAAATTCCAAAAAAAATTCAAAAAATTAAAAACCATCATTCCGCCGGTATTTCTATTCAAACCGGGATGAGATAGGCTGAGGAAGAGAAAAAAAATTTTTAGTCCCCAATTCCATTCCTACACAACCTGGGTAGGAAAATTCCAAAAAAAAAATAGCAAAAAAATTCGAAAAATTGATAAACTTCTTTCCAGCATTATTTCTATCCAAACCGGGATGAGTTAGGCTGAGGAAAAGAGAAAAAAATTATAGTCCCGAATTCCGTTCCTACCCGACTCAGGCAAGAAAATTCCAAAAAAAATATCAAAAAAATTCGAAAAATTAATAAACATTGTTCCGGCATTGTTTCTATCCAAACCGGGATGAGATAAGCTGAGGAAGAGAGAAAAACATTTTGTCCAAAACTCTGTTCCTACATGACCTGGGCAAGAAAATTCCAAAAAAGAATAGCAAAAAAATTCGAAAAATTGAAAAACATCATTCCAACGATATTTCTCTTTCAACCGGGATGAGATAGGCCGAGATAGTGAAAATAAAAATTTTAGTCCCGTTCCTGCTCGACACGAGTAAGAAAATTCCAAAAAAAAAAAAGCAAAAAAATTCGAAAAATTTAAAAATATCATTCTGGCATTGTTTCTCTTTAAACTGGGACGAGATAGTTCGAGAAAGAGAAAAAAAAATTTTAGTCCCAAATTTCATTCCTACCCGACCTGGGCTAGAAAATTCCAAAAAAAAAAAATAGCAAAAAAATTTAAAAAAATTAAAAACATCATTCCGGCATTATTTCTATCCAAAACGGGATGAGATAGGCTGAGTAAGAGAAAAAAAAAAATTTCATCCCGAATTCCGTTCTTGCACGACCCGATTTAAAAAATTCCAAAAAAAATAGCAAAAACATTTAAAAAAATTAAAAAAATTCATTCCTGCGGTATTTCTATCCAAACCGGGATGAGATAGGCTAAGGAAGATAGAAAAAAAATTTTAGTCCCCAATTCTGTTCCTACACGACCCGGGCAATAAAATTCCAAAAAAAATAGCAAAAAAATTCGAAAAATTGAAAAATATCTTTATGGTTTTATTTGTATCCAAACGGGGATGAGTTAGACTGAGGAAAAGAGAAAAAAATTTTAGTCCCGAATTCCGTTCGCCCACCGGGCTAGAAAATTCCAAAAAAAATAGCAAAAAAATTCAAAAAATTGAAAAACATCTTTCTGACATTATTTGTATCCAAACCAGGATGAGTTAGGCTGAGGAAAAGAGAAAAAAAAATAGTCTCAAATTCTATTCGTCGACCAGGGCTAGAAAATTCCAAAAAAAATAGCAAAAAAATTTCGAAAAATTGAAAAACATCTTTCTGGTATTATTTGTATCCAAACCAGGATGAGTTAGGCTGAGAAAAAGAGAAAAAAATTTTAGTCCCGAATTCCGTTTGCCGACCAGGGCTAGAAAATTCCAAAAAAATTCGAAAAATTGAGAATCATCTTTCCGACATTATTTCTATCCAAACCGGGATGAGATAGGCTGAGGAAAAGAGAAAAAAAATTTTCGTTTCGAATTCTGTTCCTACACGACCCGGGCAAGAAAATTCCAAAAAAAAAATAGCAAAAAAATTTAAAGAATTTAAAAATATCATTCCGGCATTATTTCTATCCAAAACGGGATGAGATTGGCTGACGAAGAGAAAAAAAAATTTAGTCCCGAATTCCGTTCCTGCCCAACTCAGGCTAAAAAATTTCAAAAAAAATTCAAAAAGTTAAAAAACATCATTTCGGCATTATTTCTATGCAAACCGGGCTGTGATAGGCTGAGGAAAAGGGAAAAAAATTTTAGTCCCAATTTCCGTTCATACCCGACTCGGGCTAGAAAATTCCAAAAAAAATAACAAAAAAATTCAAAAAATTAAAAAACATCATTCTAGCATTATTTATATCCAAACCAGGATGAGATAAGCTGAGGAAGAGAAAAAAAAAAATTTAGTCCCGAACTTCGTTCTTACACGACCCGGGCAAGAAAATTCCAAAAAAAAATAGCAAAAAAATTTGAAAAATTGAAAATCATCATTCTGACAATATTTCTCTTTAAACTGGGATGAGATAGGCCGAGAAAAAGAAAAAAAAAAAATCTAGTCCAAAATTCCGTTCCTACTAGGCCCGACCAAGAAAATTCCAAAAAAAATAGCAAAAAAATTCAAAAAATTAAACAACCACCTTCCGACATTATTTCTATCCAAAACAGGATGAGATAGGCCGAGAAAGAGAAAAAAAAAAAATAGTCACGAATTCCGTTCCAACTCGACCCGGGCAAGAAAATTCCAAAAAAAATTCGAAAAATTAAAAAAATATCATTCCGGCATTATTTCTCTTTAAACCTGGACGAGATAGTCCGAGAAAGAGAAAAAAAAAAAATTTTAGTCCCAAATTTCGTTCCTACTCGACCTGGGCTAGAAAATTCCGACAAAAATAGTAAAAAAATTAAAAAAAAATCATTCCGACATTACTTCTATCCAAAACAGGATGACATAGGTTGAGGAAGAGAGAAAACAATTTTAGTCCCGAATTCCGTTCCTACCCGGCTTGGGCTAGAAAATAGCAAAAAAAATAGCAAAAAAATTAAAAAAATTAAAAAACATCATTCCGGCAGTATTTCTATCCAAACCGGGATGAGATAGGCTGAGGAAGAGAGAAAAAAAAATTTAGTCCCGAATTCCGTTCCTACTCGACCCGGGCAAGAAAATTCCAAAAAAAAATAGCAAAAAAATTCGAAAAATTAAACAACCTCATTCTGGCATTATTTCTATCCAAAACGGGTTGAGATAGGCCAAGAAAGAGAGAAAAAAAAAATTTAGTCCCAAATTCCATTCCTACTCGACCTGGGCAAGAAAATTGCAAAAAAATTCAAAAAATTAAAAAACATCACTCTGGCATTAGTTCTCTTTAAACAGGGATTAGATAGGTTGACAAAGGGAGAAAAAAAGTTTAGTCTCGATTTCCATTCCAACCCGACCCGGTCTAGAAAATTCCAAATAAAATAGCAAAAAAATTCAAAAAATTAAAAAACATCATTCCAGCATTATTTCTATCCAAAACGGGATGAGATAGGCTAAGTAAGAGAGAAAAAAATTTTAGTCCCGAATTTCGTTCCTACCCTACTCAGGCTAGAAAATTCAAAAAAAAAATAGCAAAAAAATTAAAAAATTAAAAAACGTCATTCTGGCATTATTTCTATCCAAAACGGGATGAGATAGGCCGAGGAAGAGAGGAAAAAATTTAAGTCCCAAATTCCGTTCTTGCACGACCCAATTTATAAAATTCCACAAAAAATTGCAAAAAAATTCAAAAAATTAAAAAACATTATTCCGGTGATATTTCTATCAAAACCAGGATGAGATAGTAGGAATGGCAACGGGTCAAGTTCGGGCCGGGTTTTTCCATACCCGGACCCGACTCGCGGGGCAAGACCCGTAGCCCGGACCCACCCCAACCAGGCCCCGTTTAGGGATTGGGCCCAATTCGTGGCCCAACCAAAAAAAATATATATATATTTTAAGCCCAAATTTATTTTTGCCTACATTAAGCCTGCATATTCTAATTCAAGCCTAAATAATGTGGCCCAAATGCCAATAAATAACATGGCCCAAATGCCAAATCATAGGCTACTAATCATAAATCAATAAATCACCTGTTAATTATAAATCTATAAATCAATAAACTATAACTAATATCATAATCATAATTCAATAAATCATAACAAAGATTTTAAATCAATAAACTATAACTAATATCATAATCATAATTCAATAAATCATAACAAAGATTTTAAATCAATAACCATTTAAATTACCTAGCCAAATCAATAACAAAGATTTTAAATTACCTAGCTAAGATAACCATTTAATCATTAATCAACAAAATCATAACTAAAATCACTAGCTAAACATAAAAATAAAATAAATCCTACAAGTTTAAGAAATAAGTATCAAAGGTCCAACAAGTCCAAGAAATTAAAAAGCTACAAAATAAATCCCACAAGGCCACAAGTTTAGAATAATTACAAATCAACAAATTAATTCAACAAGTCTAAGAAATTAAAAAAGCTACTAAATTAATACAGAATATTTAATCTTCATCAATTGTGATACAACTCCCATCAATTGTGGCACAACTCTCATCATCTTCATTTGGCTCCCCATCATCAAGAATGGATTGAAATGTACTATCTCCACATACAGTTGAAGAACCTACAACAACAATGAATTAAAAAATGTAATAAATTTCATCAAATTGTAACTAGCAAATATAAAAACACAAATTTGATTTTATAAATAGATTTTAGACAATTGCTAACTGTTGATTTCACTCCATAACCAATTCTGAGCACACATTATTGCCTCAATAGTCTTAAGATGTAGCTTACTGCAGTGTGGACTTAAAAGTCTCCCACTAGTGCTAAAGGCAGCTTCTAAAGCAACAGTTGTGACGGGAATGGCTAAAATATCTCTTGCAATCCTTTGTAAAGTAGGATACTTGAAACCATTACTTTTCCGCCATGCCAAAATATTGAAGTCTTCACTCCTCTTCAACACTCCCCCATCAATGAAATGATCAAATTCCATTCTACCACTCCCATGTTTCTTTGAACTACTTGAACTATTGTTCACAAACCCATCAAACCTTGACGTTGACCCAATCAACCTAAATTTTATTTGTGCCACTTGATTTGAAGAACTTGCAGGCAGATGAGAACTTCCTTCATTATCTACAGGAGACTCATCTACATCTCCATACTCATCAAGCAAATCATAACAAAGATTCTTAATTTTTTCAATCTCCAAATCAGAATTAACACCATAAATGTTAGGATAATAAAACTCCAATAACTTCATCTTATATCTTGGATCTAAGATAACAGCAACAACCATAACAACACTAACATTAGCCCAATAAGAATTAAATTTAGCAAGCATGCTTTCGGCCATCGTACTTATCATCTCACTTGAAGACAAACTCCATTCATTTAATGCAATTTTCAACTCACACACCAAAGAAAAATACATATTAGTTGTGGGGTACTTACGACCAGAGAAAAACTCAGCCACACTATGAAACAACTCCAACCTCCCACAAATATCTTTGGCTACCTCCCAATTATGATCATATGGCAAACAAGTATAAGATGTTTCACGTTTAGCCAAACGCGAGAAAACATCTTTATAAATCAATGCAGTAGAAGGCATTAAGTAAGTTGAATTCCAACGAGTTTTACAATCTAAAACTAACTCTTTGGTGCATTGAACACACAATTAACGTGCATTTTCTTCAAATTTTTGCCTCCTTTTTGGTGATCCAGTCCAATAAATCACACTATCACGAATCCTTTCAATACCATCACCAAATAAGAGACAACCCATCTTGAACAATCAAATTCAAAATATGTGCAGCACACCTCATATGCAACATAGACCCACCCAACATAAGAGAACTAGTATCAAGTTTACTCAAGAGAAGTCTTATCATGGCATCATTAGTACTACAATTATCTACGGTTATTGTGGACAACTTCCTATCAATATTCCACTCTAAAAAACAATCAAAAAAGACATTAGCAAGGACATCTTTCGTGTGTGGAGAAGGAACATAAACAAACCTAGAAAAATAATGGGAATAATTATAACATAACTAAATAAACATTTAATTTAACATAACTCAATAAACATTCTAAATGTAAAATCTTTAACATTCAATTTATAGATAAAAAAATCACCTTAAAACCCGGCTTTGCAACGTCCAAGTATGATCAATAAAATGAGCGGTAATGACCATAAACCCTCTCTTTTTGTTACTAGAAGTCCATTCCTACCCGACTCGGGCAAGAAAATTCCAAAAAAAATAGCAAAAAAATTCAAAAAATTAAAAAAACATCATTCCGGCATTATTTCTATCCAAAACGGGATGAGATAGGCCGAGGAAGAGAGGAAAACATTCTAGTCCTGAATTCCGTTCCTGCACAACCCGATTTAGAAAATTCCAAAAACAATAGCAAAAAAATTCGAAAAAATAAAAAACATTATTCCAGCGGTATTTCTATCCAAACCGGGATGAGATAGGCTGAGGAAGAGAGAAAAAAATTTTAGTCCCCAATTCCGTTCCTACACGACCTAGGCAAGAAAATTCCAAAAAAATAGCAAAAATATTCGAAAAATTGAAAAACTTCTTTCCGGCATTATTTCTATCCAAACCGGGATGAGATAGACTAAGGAAAAGAGAAAAAAATTTTAGTCTCGAATTCCCTTCCTACCCGACTCGGGCTAGAAAATTCCAAAAGAAATAGTAAAAAAATTTGATAAATTAAAAAACATCATTCCGGCGTTATTTCTATCCAAACTAGGATGAGATAAGCTGAGGAAGAGAGCAAAAAATTTAGTCTAGAACTCCGTTCCTACACGACCCAGGCAAGAAAATCAAAAAAAAAAAAATAGCAAAAAAATTCAAAAAATTGAAAAACATCTTTTTGGCACTATTTCTATCCAAACCGGGATGAGATAAGTGAAGGAAGAGAGAAAAAAATTTTAGTCCCGATTTCCATTCCAACCCGACCCGGTCTAGAAAATTCCAAATAAAACAGCAAAAAATTAAAAAACATCATTCCGGCATTATTTTTATCCAAACTGGGTTAAGATTGGCCGAGAAAGAGAAAAAAAATTTTTTATCCCGAATGACATTCCTACCCGTCCTGGGTAATAAAATTGCAAAAAAAATAGCCAAAAAATTCGATAAATTGAAAAACATCTTTCCGACGTTATTTCTATCCAAACCGGGATGAGATAGGCTGAGTAAGAGAGAAAAAAATTTTAGTCCCGAATTCCGTTCCTGCGTGACCCGATCTAGAAAATTCCAAAAAAAAATAGCAAAAAATTTGAAAAATTAAAAAACATCATTCCGGCAATATTTCTATCCAAACCGGGATGAGATAGGCTGAGAAAGAGGGGAAAAAATATTAGTCCCGAAATCCGTTCCGACACGACCCGGGCAAGAAAATTCCAAAAAAAATAGCAAAAAAATTCGAAACATTGAAAACATCATTCCGGCAATATTTCCCTTTAAACTGGGATGTGATAGGCTGAGAAAGAGAGAAAAAAAAAAAATTAGACCCGAATTGCGTTCCTACTCGACTCGGGCAAGAAAATTCCAAAGAAAATAGCAAAAAAATTCAAAAAATTAAACAACCTCATTCCGACATTATTTCTTTCCAAAATGGGATGAGATAGGCCGAGAAAGAAAAAAAAATAGTCTCGAATTCCGTTCTTGCTTGACACGGGCATGAAAATTCGAAAAAAAAATAGCAAAAAAATTCGAAAAATTAAAAAACACGAAATCCGTTCCTACCTGACCCGGCCTAGAAAATTCCAAAAAAAAATAGCAAAAAATTTAAAAACATCATTCTGGCATTATTTCTATCCAAAATATGATGAGATAGGCCGAGGATGAGAGAGAAAAATGTTACTCTCGAATTCTGTTCTTATCTGACCCGATCTAGAAAATTACAAAAAAAATAGCAAAAAAATAAAAAAAAAAATTATTCCGGCATTATTTCTATCCGAAACGTGATGTGATAGGCCGAGGGTGAGAGAAAAAAATTTTAGTCCCGAATTCCGTTCCCACTCGATCCGGTCTAGAAAATTCAAAAAAAATAGCAAAAAAATTTGAAAAATTTTAAAACCTCATTCCGGCATTATTTCTATCGAAAACGGGAAAAGATTGGCCAAGGAAGAGAGAAAAAAATTTTAGTCCCAAACTCTGTTCCTACCCGACTCGGTCTAGAAAATTCCCAAAAAAATAGCAAAAAAATTCAAAAAATTAAAAAACATCATTCCAGCATTATTTCCATTCAAAACTTGATGAGATTGGCCGAGAATGTGAGAAAAAAATTTTAGTCCCGAATTTCGTTCCTGCCCGACCCGGGTAATAAAATTCCAAAAAAATAGCAAAAAAATTCAAAAAATTAAAAAACATCATTTCGGCATTATTTCTCTTTAAACCGGGATGAGACAGGCCAAGAAAGTGAGAAAAAAATTTTAGTCCCGAATTCCGTTCCTACATGACCCGGGAATGAAAATTCAAAAAAAAAAAAAAAGCAAAAAAAATGAAAAAACATCATTCCCTCATTATTTCTACCCAAACCGAGATGAGATATACCCAGAAAGAGAAAAAAAAATTTTAGTCCCAAATTCCTTTCCTTCCCAATCCGGTTTATAAAAATCCAAAAAAAAATAGCAAAAAAATTCAAAAATTTAAAAAACATCATTCCGGCATTATTTCTATCCAAACTGGGATGTGATAGGTCGAGAAAAAGAGAAAAAAATTTTATTCCCGAATTTCGTTCCAACAAGACCCGGGCAAAAAAATTCGAAGAAAAAATAGCAAAAAAAATTAAAAAAATTAAAAAACATCATTCCCTGGGTATTTCTATCAAAATCGGGATGAGATAAGCTGAGAAAGAGAGAAAAAATTTTAGTCCAGAATTGCGTTCCTTCTCGACCCAGTCTAGGAAACTCCAAAAAAATTTCAAGAATTTAAAAAACATCATTCCGGCATTATTTCTATCCAAAACGTGATGAGATAGGCCGAGGATGAGAGAAAAAAATTTTGGTCCCGAATTCCGTTTCTATCCGACCCGGTCTAGAAAATTCCAAAAAAAATTGCAAAAAAATTCAAAAAATTTAAAAACATCAATCCGGCATTATTTCTATCCAAAACATGATGAGATAGGCCAAGGATGAGAGAAAAAATTTTTAGTCCCGAATTCCGTTCCTACCCGACCTGGTCTAGAAAATTCCAAAAAAAATAGTAAAAAAATTCGAAAAATTAAAAAACCTCTTTCCGGAATTATTTCTATCCGAAACGGGATAAGATAGGCCAAGTAAGAGAGAAAAAAATTTTAGTTCCGAATTCCGTTCCTACCCAACCCAGTCTAGATAATTCCCAAAAAAAAAGCAAAAAAATTCAAAAAATTAAAAAACATTATTCCGGCATTATTTCTATCCAAAATGTGATGAGATAGGCCGAGGATGAGAGAAAAAATTTTTAGTCCCAAATTTCGTTCCTATCCGACCCAGTCTAGAAAATTCCAAAAAAATTGCAAAAAAATTAAAAAAAACATCATTCCGACAGTATTTCTATCCAAAACGGGTTGAGATAGGCTAAGAAAAAGAGAATAAAATTTTAGTCCAGAATTCCGTTCCTACCCTACTCGGGTAAGAAAATTCCAAAAAAAATAGCAAAAAAATTCAAAATATTCAAAAACTTCGTTCCGGCATTATTTCTCTTTAAACCGGGATGAGATAGGTTGAGAAAGAAAACAAAAAAAAATTTAGTCCCGAATTCCGTACCTACTCGACCCGACCAAGAAAATTCCAAAAAAAAATAGCAATAAAATTCAAAAAATTAAAAAACATCATTCCGGCACTATTTCTCTTTAAACCGGGATGAGATAGGCCGAGAAAGAGAGAAAAAAATTTTAGTCCCAAATTCTGTTCCTACACCATCCGGGCAAGAAAATTACAAATAAAATAGCAAAAAATTTCAAAAAATTAAAAAACCTCATTCCGGTATTATTTCTATCCAAAACGGATAGGCTAAGGAAGAGAGAAGAAAATTTTCGTCTCGAATTCCGTTCCTACCAGACTCAGGCTAGAAAATTCCAAAAATAAAAGCAAAAAAATTAAAAAAAATTAAAAAACATCTTTTCGGCATTATTTCTATCCAAAATGGGATGAGATAGGCCAAAGAAGAGAGTAAAAAATTTTAGTCTCGAATTCCGTTCCTGCACGACCCGATTTAGAGAATTCCAAGAAAAATAGCAAAAAAATTCTAAAAATTAAAAAACATCATTCCGGCGGTATTTCTATCCAAACTGGGATGAGATAGACTGAGGAAGAGAGAAAAAAATTTTAGTCCCCAATTCCATTCCTACACGACCTGGGCAAGAAAATTCCAAAGAAAATAGCAAAAAAATTCGAAAAATTGAAAAACTTCTTCCCGGCATTATTTCTATCCAAATCGGAATAAGTTAAGGCTGAGGAAGAGAGAAAAAAATTTTAGTCCCCAATTCCGTTCCTACACGACCTGGGCAAGAAAATTCCAAAAAAAAAATAGCAAAAAAATTCAAAAAATTGAAAAACTTCTTTTCGGCATTATTTCTTTCCAAACCGGGATGACATAGGCTGAGGAAAAGAGAAAAAAAATTTAGACCCAAATTTCGATCCTACCCGACTCGGGCTAGAAAATTCCAAAAAAAATATCAAAAAAATTTGAAAAATTAAAAAAATCATTCCGGCAGTATTTCTATGCAAACAGGGATGAGATAAGCTGAGGAAGGGAGAAAAAAATTTTAGTCCTGAACTTCGTTCCTACACGACCTGGGCAAGAAAATTCCAAAAAAAAAAATTCCAAAAAATTTGAAAAATTGAAAAACATCATTCCGACAATATTTCTCTTTAAACCGGGATGAGATAGGCTGAAAAGAGAAAAAAAAAAAAAATTAGACCCGAATTGCATTCCGACTCGACTCGGGCAAGAAAATTCCAAAAAAAATAGCAAAAAAATTCGAAAAATTAAACAACCTCATTCCGGCATTATTTCTTTCCAAAATGGGATGAGATAGGCGGAGAAAGAAAAAAAAAATTAGTCCCGAATTCCGTTCTTACTCGACACGGGCAAGAAAATTCGAAAAAAAATAGTAAAAGAATTCAAAAAATTAAAAAACACGAAATCTGTTCCTACCTGACCCGGTCTAGAAAATTCCAAAAAAAAGCAAAAAATTTAAAAAATTTAAAAACATCATTTCGGCATTATTTCTATCCAAAACATGATGAGATAGGCCGCGGATGAGAGAAAAAAATGTTACCCCCGAATTTCGTTCTTATCCGACCCAGTCTAGAAAATTACAAAAAAAAAAAGCAAAAAAATTCAAAAAATTAAAAAACATTATTCCGACATTATTTCTACCTGAAACGTGATGTGATAGGCTGAGGGTGAGAGAAAAAAATTTTAGTCCCGAATTCCATTCCTACTCGATCCGGTCTAGAAAATTCCAAAAAAAAATAGCAAAAAAATTTGAAAAATTTAAAAACCTCATTTCGGCATTATTTCTATCCAAAACGGGAGAAGATTGGCCAAGGAAGAGAAAAAAAAATTTTAGTCCCG
Source organism: Quercus lobata (assembly GCF_001633185.2). Taxonomy (NCBI): domain Eukaryota; kingdom Viridiplantae; phylum Streptophyta; class Magnoliopsida; order Fagales; family Fagaceae; genus Quercus; species Quercus lobata. Next base: position 36,907,399 of record NC_044912.1, read on the forward strand.
AACTCTGTTCCTACCCGACCCGGTCTAGAAAATTCCAAAAAAAATAGCAAAAAAATTTAAAAACATCATTCCGACATTATTTCCATTCAAAACTTGATGAGATTGGCAGAGAATGTGAGAAAAAAATTTTAGTCTTGAATTCCGTTCCTACACAACCTGGGTAATAAAATTCCAAAAAAAATAGCAAAAAAATTCAAAAAATTTAAAAACATCATTCCGGCATTATTTCTCTTTGAACCGGGATGAGATAGGCCAAGAAAGTGAGAAAAAAAATTTAGTCCCGAATTCCGTTCCTACAAGACCCGGGCATGAAAATTCAAAAAAAAAAAAAGTAAAAAAATGAAAAAAATGAAAAAACATCATTCCCTCATTATTTTTACCCAAACTGAGATGAGATATACCGAGAAAGAGAAAAAAAAATTTAGTCCCGAATTCCTGTCCTCCCCGACCCGGTTTACAAAAATCCAAAAAAAATAGTAAAAAAATTCGAAAATTTAAAAAACATCATTCCGACATTATTTCTATCCAAACTGGGATGTGATAGGTCGAGAAAGAGAGAAAAAAATTTTATTCCGGAATTCAGTTCCAACAAGCCACGGGCAAGAAAATTCAAAGAAAAAATTAAAAAAGAATTTCAAAAATTAAAAAACATCATTCCCTGTATATTTCTATCTAAACCGGGATGAGATAAGTCGAGAAAGAGAGAAAAAAATTTTAGTCTAGAATTTCGTTCCTTCTCGTCCCGGTCTAGAAAACTACAAAAAAAAATTCGAAAAATTTAAAAAACATCATTCCGGCATTATTTCTATCCAAAACATGATGAGATAGGCCGAGGATTAGAGAAAAAAATTTGAGTCCCGAATTCCGTTCCTATCCGACCCGGTCTAGAAAATTCCAAAAAAAATAGCAAAAAAATTAAAAAAATTAAAAAACATCAATCCGGCATTATTTCTATCCAAAACATGATGAGATAGGTCAAGGATGAGAAAAAAAAATTTCAGTCCCGAATTTCTTTCCTACCCGACCTGGTCTAGAAAATTCCAAAAAAAATAGTAAAAAAATTCAAAAAATTAAAAAACCTCTTTCCGGAATTATTTCTATCTGAAACGGGATAAGATAGGCCAAGTAAGAGAGAAAAAAATTTTAGTTCTGAATTTCGTTCCTACCCGACCTGGTCTAGAAAATTCCAAAAAAAAAAAAAACAAAAAATTCAAAAAATTAAAAAACATTATTCTGGCATTATTTCTATCCAAAACGTGATGAGATAGGCCGAGCATGAGAGAAAAAAATTTTAGTCCCGAATTCCGTTCCTACCCGACCCGGTCTTGAAAATTCCAAAAAAATTAAAAAACATCATTTCGATAGTATTTCTATCCAAAACGGGTTGAGATAGCTAAGAAAAAGAGAATAAAATTTTAGTCCCGAATTCTGTTCCTACCCTACTCGGGTAAGAAAATTCCACAAAAAATTCAAAAAATTCAAAAACTTCATTCTGGCATTATTTATCTTTAAACCAGGATGAGATAAGCCGAGAAAGAAAACAAAAAAATTTTAGTCCCGAATTTCATTCCTAATCGATCTGGGCAAGAAAATTCCAAAAAAAATAGTAATAAAATTCAAAAAATTAAAAAACATCATTCCGGCACTATTTCTCTTTAAACCAGGATGAGATAGGCCGAGAAAGAGAAAAAAAAATAATTTAGTCCTAAATTCTGTTCCTACTCCATCCGAGAAAAAAAATTCCAAATAAAATAGCAAAAAAATTCAAAAAATTAAAAATCCTCATTCCGGTATTATTTCTATCCAAAACGGATAGGCTGAGGAAGAGAGAAAAAAATTTTAGTCCCGAATTCCGTTCCTACTAGACTCAGGCTAGGAAATTCCAAAAAAAATAGCAAAATAATTCAAAAAATTAAAAAAAAAATCTTTCCGGCATTATTTCTATCAAAAATGGGATGAGATAGGCCGAGGAAGAGAGTAAAAAATTTTAGTCCCAAATACCGTTCCTGCATGACCCGATTTAGATAATTACAAGAAAAATAGCAAAACAATTCTAAAAATTAAAACACATCATTCCGGCGGTATTTCTATCCAAACTGGGATGAGATAGGCTGAGGAAGAGAAAAAAAAAAATTTGTCCCCAATTCCGTTCCTACACGACCTGGGCAAGAAAATTCCAAAAAAAATAGCAAAAAAAAATCGAAAAATTGAAAAACTTCTTTCCGGTATTATTTCTATCCAAACCGAGATAAGTTAAGGCTAAGGAAAAAAGAAAAAAAATTTAGTCCCAAATTCCGTTCCTACTCGACCCGGGCAAGAAAATTCCAAAAAAAAAATAGCAATAAAATTCAAAAAATTAAAAAACATCATTCCGGCACTTTTTCTCTTTAAACCGGGATAAGATAGGCCGAGAAAGAGAGAAAAAGATTTTAGTCCCAAATTCTGTTCCTACTCCATCGGGGCAAGAAAATTCCAAATAAAATAGCAAAAAAATTCAAAAACCTCATTCCGGTATTATTTCTATCCAAAACGAATAGGCTGAGGAAGAGAGAAGAAAATTTTAGTCCCGAATTCCGTTCCTGCACGACCTGATTTAGAGAATTCCAAGAACAATAACAAAACAATTCTAAAAATTAAAAAACATCATTCCGGTGGTATTTCTATCCAAACTGGGATGAGATAGGCTGAGGAAGAGAGAAAAAAATTTTAGTCCCCAATTCCGTTCCTACATGACCTGGGCAAGAAAATTCCAAAAAAAATAGCAAAAAAATTCGAAAAATTGAAAAACTTCTTTCTAGCATTATTTCTATCCAAACCGGAATAAGCTAAGGCTAAGGGAAAGAGAAAAAAATTTTAGTCCCGAATTCCGTTCCTACTCGACCTGGGCAAGAAAATTCCAAAAAAAATAGCAATAAAAGTCAAAAAATTAAAAAACATCATTCCGGCACTATTTCTCTTTAAACCGGGATGATATAGACCGAGAAAGAGAGAAAAAAATTTTAGTCCCAAATTCTGTTCCTACTCCATCTGGGCAAGAAAATTCCAAATAAAATAGCAAAAAAAACTCAAAAAATTAAAAAACCTCATTCTGGTATTATTTCTATCCAAAACGGATAGGTTGAGGAAGAGAGAAGAAAATTTAAGTCCCGAATTTCGTTCCCACCCGACTCGGGCTAGAAAATTCCAAAAAAATATATCAAAAAATTCGAAAAATTAAAAAACATCATTCCGGTGGTATTTCTATCCAAACAGGGATGAGATAAGCTGAGGAAGGGAGAAAAAAATTTTAGTCCTGAACTTCGTTTCTACACGACCCGGGCAAGAAAATTCCAAAAAAAAAGAAATAGCCAAAAAATTCAAAAAATTGAAAAACATCATTCCTACAATATTTCTCTTTAAATTAGGATGAGATAGGCTGAGAAAGAGAAAAAAAAATTTTAGTCCTGAATTTCGTTCCTACTCGACCCGGGCAAGAAAATCCCAAAAAAAAAAAGCAACGAAATTCAAAAAATTAAACAACCTCATTCCAGCGTTATTTTTATCCAAAACGGGATGAGATAGGCTGAGAAAGAGGAAAAAAAAAAATTTTAGTCCCGAATTTCGATCCTACTCAACCCGGGTAAGAAAATTCCAAAAAAAAGAGCAAAAAAATTCGAAAAATTAAAAAAACATCATTCCGGCATTATTTCTCTTTAAACCGGGATGAGATACTCCGAGAAAGAGAAAAAAAAATTTAGTCCAAAATTTCGTTCCTACCCGACCCGGGCTAGAAAATTCCAAAAAGAACAGTAAAAAAATTTAAAAAATTTAAAAACATCATTCCAGCATTATTTCTTTCCAAAACGGAATGAGATAGGCTGAGGAACAGAGAAAAAATTTTTAGTCCCGGATTCCGTTCCTACCCGACTCGGACTAGAAAATTCCAAAAAAAATAGCAAAAAAATTGAAAGAATTAAAAAACATCATTCCATCATTATTTCTATCCAAACAGGGATGAGATAGGCCGTGAAAGGGAAAAAAAAAAAAATTAGTCCCGAATTCCGTTCCTACTCGACCCGGGCAAGAAAATTCCAAAAAAAATAGCAAACAAATTCAAAATATTAAAAAAACATCATTCTGGCAATATTTCTATCCAAACAGGAAAGAGATAGGCCGAGAAAGGGAAAACAAAATTTTAGTCCCGAATTCCGTTCCTACCCAACCCTGGTAATAAAATACAAAAAAAAGAATAGCAAAAAAATTCTAAAAATTAAAAAAAAAAAAAAAAAAAAACATTCTGGCATTATTTGTCTTTAAACCGGGATGAGATAGGCAGAGAAAGAGTGAAAAAAATTTTAGTCCCGAATTCTGTTCCAACTCGACCCGGGCAAGAAATTCAAAATAAAAATAGCAAAAAAATTCAAAAAACTGAAAATGATCATTCTGGCAATATTTCTATCCAAAATGTGATGAGATAGGCCGAGGATGGGAGAGAAATATTTTAGTCCCGAATTTCGTTCCTACCTAACCCGGTATAGAAAATTCCAAAAAAAATAGCAAAAAAATTAAAAAATATCATTCCGGCATTATTTCTATCCAAAACGGGTTGAGATAGGCTGAGAAAAAGAGAATAAAATTTTAGTCCTGAATTCCAGTCCAACTCGACCTGGGCAAGAAAGTTCCAAAAAAAATAGCAAAAAAATTCGTAAAAGTAAAAAACCTAATTTCGAACTTATTTCTATCCGAAACGGGATGAGAAAGGCCGAGGAAGAGAGAAAAAAATTTTAGTCCCGAATTTCGTTCCATCCCGACTTGGTCTAGAAAATTCCAAAAAAAAAAAAAAATAGCAAAAAAATTCAAAATTTTAAAAAACATCATTCCGGCATTCTTTCTATCCAATCCAGGATCAAATAGGCCGAGAATGAGAGAAAAAAAAATTTATCCCGAATTCCGTTCCTAGTCGGCCCGGGCAAGAAAATTTCAAAAACAATTGTAAAAAAATTTGAAAATATAAACATCATTCTGGAATTATTTCTATCCAAACCGGGATGAGATAGGCCGAGAAATAGAGAAAAAAATTTTAGTCTTGAATTCTGTTCCTACCTGACCCAGGTAAGAAAATTCCAAAAAAAAATAGCAAAAAAAATTCAAAAAATTAAAAAACATCATTCTGGTGGTATTTCTATCCAAACTGGGATGAGATAGGCTGAGGAAGAGAGAAAAAAATTTTAGTCCCCAATTCCGTTCCTACACGACCTGGGCAAGAAAATTCCAAAAACAATAGCAAAAAATTCGAAAAATTGAAAACCTTCTTTCTAGCATTATTTCTATCCAAACGGGGATAAGTTAAGGCTAAGGGAAAGAGAAAAAAATTTTAGTCCCGAATTCCGTTCCTACTCAACCTGGGCAAGAAAATTCCAAAAAAAATAGCAATAAATGTCAAAAAATTAAAAAACATCATTCCGGCACTATTTCTCTTTAAACTGGGATGATATAAACCGAGAAAGAGAGAAAAATTTTAGTCCCAAATTCTGTTCCTACTCCATCTGGGCAAGAAAATTCCAAATAAAATAGCAAAAAAACTCAAAAAATTAAAAAACCTCATTCTGGTATTATTTCTATCCAAAACGGATAGGTTGAGGAAGAGAGAAGAAAATTTTAGTCCTGAATTTCGTTCCCACCCGACTCAGGCTAGAAAATTCCAAAAAAAATATCAAAAAAATTCGAAAAATTAAAAAACATCATTCCGGTGGTATTTCTATCCAAACAGGGATGAGATAAGCTGAGGAAGGGAGAAAGAAATTTTAGTCCTGAACTTCGTTCCTACATGACCCAGGCAAGAAAATTCCAAAAAAAAAAAAAATAGCCAAAAAATTCAAAAAATTGAAAAACATCATTCCTACAATATTTCTCTTTAAATTAGGATGAGATAGGCTGAGAAAGAGAAAAAAAAAATTTAGTCCTGAATTTCGTTCCTACTCGACCCGGGCAAGAAAATCCCAAAAAAAATAGCAACGAAATTCAAAAAATTAAACAACCTCATTCCAGCGTTATTTCTATCCAAAACAGGATGAGATAGGCTGAGAAAGAGGAAAAGAAAAAATTTTAGTCCCGAATTCCGATCCTACTCAACCCGGGTAAGAAAATTCCTAAAAAAAGAGCAAAAAAATTCGAAAAATTAAAAAAACATCATTCCGGCATTATTTCTCTTTAAACCGGGATGAGATACTCCGAGAAAGAGAAAAAAAATTTTAGTCCAAAATTTCGTTCCTACCCGACCCGGGCTAGAAAATTCCAAAAAGAACAGTAGAAAAATTTAAAAAATTTAAAAACATCATTCTGGCATTATTTCTTTCCAAAACGGAATGAGATAGGTTGAGGAACAGAGAAAAAAATTTTAGTCCCGGATTCCGTTCCTACCCGACTCGGACTAGAAAATTCCAAAAAAAAATAGCAAAAAAATTGAAAGAATTAAAAAACATCATTCCATCATTATTTCTATCCAAACAGGGATGAGATAGGCCGAGAAAGGGAAAAAAAAAAAATTTAGTCCCGAATTCCGTTCCTACTCGACCCGAGCAAGAAAATTCCAAAAAAAATAGCAAACAAATTCAAAAAATTAATAAAAAACATCATTCTGGCAGTATTTCTATCCAAACAGGAAAGAGATAGGCCAAGAAAGAGAAAACAAAATTTTAGTCCCGAATTCCATTCCTACCCAACCTTGGTAATAAAATACGAAAAAAAGAATAGCAAAAAAATTCTAAAAATTAAAAAAAAAAAATCATTCCGGCATTATTTGTCTTTAAACCGGGATGAGATAGGCAGAGAAAGAGTGAAAAAAATTTTAGTCCCGAATTCTGTTCCAACTCGACTCGGGCAAGAAATTCAAAATAAAAATAGCAAAAAAATTCAAAAAACTGAAAATGATCATTCCGGCAATATTTCTATCCAAAATGTGATGAGATAGGCCGAGGATGGGAGAGAAATATTTTAGTCCCGAATTTCGTTCCTACCTAACCCGGTATAGAAAATTCCAAAAAAAATAGCAAAAAAATTAAAAAAAATATCATTCCGGCATTATTTCTATCCAAAACGGGTTGAGATAGGCTGAGAAAAAGAGAATAAAATTTTAGTCTTGAATTCCAGTCCAACTCGAACTGGGAAAGAAAGTTCCAAAAAAAATAGCAAAAAAATTCGAAAAAGTAAAAAACCTAATTTCGAACTTATTTCTATTCGAAACGGGATGAGAAAGGCCGAGGAAGAGAGAAAAAAATTTTAGTCCCGAATTTCGTTCCATCTCGACTCGGTCTAGAAAATTCCAAAAAAAAAAATAGCAAAAAAATTCAAAATTTTAAAAAACATCATTCCGGCATTCTTTCTATCCAATCCAGGATCAAATAGGCCGAGAATGAGAGAAAAAATCAAAGAATTAGAAAACATCATTCCGGCACTATTTCTCTTTAAACCGGGATGAGATAGGCCGAGAAAGAGAAAAAAAAAATTTAGTCCCGAATATCGTTCCTACTCGACCCGGGGAAGAAAATTCCAAATAAAATAGCAAAAAAATTTGAAAAATTAAAAAACCTCATTCCAGCCTTATTTCTATCTGAAACAGGATTATATAGACCGAGAAAGAGAGAGAAAAATTTTGGTCCCGAATTCCGTACCATCCCAACTCGGTTTAGAAAATTCAAAAAAAATAGCAAAAAAAATCGAAAATTAAAAAAAAAATCATTCTGGCATTATTTCTATCCAATCCGAGATGAGATAGGCCGAGAAAGAGGAAAAAAAAAATTTAGTCCCGAATTCCGTTCCTACTAGACCCGGGCAAGAAAATTCCAAAAAAAATAGCAAAAAAATTCGAAAATTTTAAAAACATCTTTCTGGAATTATTTCTATCCAAACCGGGATGAGATAGGCCGAGAAAGAGAGAAAAATTTTAGTCTCGAATTCCGCTCCTACCTGACCCGGGTAAGAAAATTCCAAAAAAAGAAACAAAAAAATTCAAAAAACTAAATAACATCATTCCGGCACTATTTCTCTTTTAACCGGGATGAGATAGGTCGAGAAAGAGAGAAAAAAATTTTAGTCTCGAATTCCATTCCTACCTGACCCGAGTAAGAAAATTCCAAAAAAAGAAACAAAAAAATTAAAAAACATCATTCCGGCAGTATTTCTTTCCAAAATGGGATGAGATAGGCCAAGGAAGAGGGAAAAAAATTTTAGTCCCGAATTCCGTTCCTACTTGACCCGGACAAGAAATTTCGAAGAAAATAGTAAAAATATTCAAAAAATTAAAAAACCTCATTCCGGCATTATTTCTATCCAAAACGGGATGAGATAGGCCGAGGAAGAGGGAAAAAAATTTTAGTCCCGAATTCCGTTCCTATCCGACCCGATCTAGAAAATTCCAGAAAAATAGCAAAAAAATTCAAAAAATTAAAAACATTATTCCGGCATTATTTCTACCCAAAACGGGTTGAGATAGGCTGAGCAAAAGAGAGTAAAATTTTGGCCCCGAATTCCGTTCCTACTCGACTCGGGTAAGAAAATTCCAAAAAAAATAGTAAAAAAGTTCAAAAAATTAAAGTTTGGCATTATTTCTCTTTAAATCTAGATGAGATAGGCTGAGAAAGAGAGAAAAAAGTTTTAGTCCCGAATTTCGTTCCTACTCGACCCGGGCATGAATATTCCAAAAAAATATGAAAAAAATGCAAAAAATTAAAAAACATCATTCCGACATTATTTCTCTTTAAACCGGGATGAGATAGGACGAGAAAGAGAAAAAAAACTTTTAGTCCCGAATTCTGTTCCTACTCGACCCGGGGCTAGAAAATTCCCAAAAAAATATCAATAAAATTTGAAAAATTAAAAAATCTCATTCCAGCAATATTTTTACCCAAGCCAAGATGAGATAGGCCGAGGAAGAATGAAAAAAATTTTAGTCTAGAATTCCGTTCCCACCCGACCCGGTCAAGAAAATTAAAAAAAAAAAATAGCAAAGAAATTAAAAAAAATCATTCCAGCATTATTTCTATCCAAAATGGGTTGGGATAGGACGAGAAAGAGACAAAAAATTTTAGTCCCGAATTCCGTTCCTACCCGACCCGGTCTAGAAAATTCCAAAATAAATAGCAAAAAAATTCAAAAAATTAAGAAATATCATTCCGGCACTATTTCTATCCAAAACATGATGAGATAGGCTGAGGAAGAGAGAAAAAAATTCTAGTACCGAATTTCGTTCCTACCCGACCTGGTCTTGAAAATTCCAAAAAAAATTGCAAAAAGATTCAAAAAATTAAAAAAACATCATTCCAGCATTATTTCTATCCAAAACTGGTTGAGATAAGCCGAGAAAGAGAAAAAAAAAAAAATTTAGTCCCGAATTCCGTTCCACCCCGACCTGGGCAAGAATATTCCAAAAAAAAAGGAAAAAATTCAAAAAATTAAAAAACATCATTCCGACATTATTTCTCTTTAAACAGGGATGAGATAGGACAAGAATGTGAAAAAAATAAAATTTAGTCCCGAATACCGTTCCTACTCGACCCGGGTGAGAAAATTCCAAAAAAAATATCAATAAAATTCGAAAAATTGAAAAACCTCATTTTGGCATTATTTTTATCCAAAACGGGACGAGATAGGCCGAGAAAGAGAGGGAAAAATTTTAGTCCCGAATTTCGTTTCTTCCCGACTCGTCTAGAAAATTTCAAAAAAGAAAGAAAAAATATTCGAAAATTAAAAAAAAAAAATCATTCCGGTATTATTTCTATCCAAAACGGGATGAGATAGGCCTAGAAATAGAGAAAAAAAATTTAGTCTTGAATTCCGTTCCTTCCCGACCCGGTCTAGAAAATTTCAAAGCAAAAAGCAAAAAAATTTGAATATTTAAAAAACATTATTCTGCATTATTTCTATCCAAACCGGGATGAGATAGGCCAAAAGAGAGAAAAAAATTGGAAAAAAAATTAAAAAACATCATTGCGGCATTCTTTCTATCCGAACCGGGATGATATAGGCCGAGGATAAGAAAAAAAAAAAAAATTTTGTCTCAAATTCCATTCCTACACGACCCGGGCAAGAAAATTCAAACAAAAATCTCAAAAAAATTTAAAAAATTAAAAAAAAAAAAATCATTCCCTCTTTATTTTTGTCCAAACCGGGGTGAGATACGCCGAGAAAGAGAGAAAAAAATTTTAGTCCCGACTTCCGTTCCTTCCCGACCTGGTCTAGAAAATTCCAAAAAAATAGCAAAAAAATTTGAAAATTTAAAAAACATCATTCCGGCTTTATTTTTGTCCAAACTAGGAAGAGATAGGCCGAGAGAGAGAAAAAAAAAATCTTAATCCCAAATTTCGTTCCTACACGACTCGAGCAAGAAAATTCCAAAAAAAAATAGGAAAAAAATTAAAAAAATTAAAAAAATCATTCCGGCATTATTTCTATCCGAACCGGGATGATGTAGGCCAAGGAAGAGGAAAAAAAAAATTGTCCCGAATTCCATTCCAACACGTTTGGGGCAAGAAAATTCGAAAAAAAACAAATAGTAAAAAAATTCGAAAAATTAAAAAACATCATTCCCTCATTTTTTTTCTATGCAAACCGGGATGAGATAGGCCGAGAAAGTGAGAAAAAAATTTTGTCCCGAATTCCGTTCCTTCCCGACCCAGTCTAGAAAATTCCAAAAAATATAGCAAAAAAATTCAAAATTTTAAAAAATATCATTCAGGCATTATTTCTATCCAAACCGGGATTAGATATGCCAAAAAAGAGGGAAAAAAATTTTAGGCCCGAATTCCGTTCCTACCCGACTCGGGTAAGAAAATTCCAAGAAAAATATTAAAAAAATTCAAAAAATTAAAAAGCATCATTCCGGCATTATTTCTATCCAAAACGGGTTGAGATAGGTCAAGAAAGAGAGAAAAAAATTTTAGTCCCGAACTCCGTTCCTACACGACTCGGGTAAGAAAATTCCAAAAAAAATAGCAAAAAAATTTGAAAAATTAACAAACTTCATTTCGGCAATATTTCACTTTAAACAGCGATGAGATAGGATGAGAAAGAGAGAAAAAAATTTTAGTCTCGAGTTCCGTTCCTACTCGACCCGGGCGAGAAAATTCCAAAAAACATATCAATAAAATTCGAAAAATTTAAAAACCTCATGCCAGCATTATTTCTATCCAAAACGGGATGAGAGAGGCCTAGAAAGAGGAAAAAAAAATTTTAGTCCCGAATTCCGTTCTTTCCTGACCCGGTCTAGAAAATTCCAAAAAAAAAAGCGAAGAAATTCGAATATTTAAAAAACATTATTCCGGCATTATTTCTGTCCATACCGGGATGAGATAGGCCAAAAAAAAATTTTAGCCCCAAATTCCGTTCCTACACAACCCGGGCTAGAAAATTCCAAAAAAAAAGGAAAAAAATTAAAAAAATTAAAAAAAAATCATTACGGCATTATTTCTATCCGAACCGAGATGATAAAGGCCGAGGAAGAGAAAAAAAAACAAATTTTGTCACAAATTCCATTCCTACACGACCCGGGCAAGAAAATTCGGACAAAGAATCTCAAAAAAATTAAAAAACATCATTCCCTCATTATTTCTATCCAAACTGGGATGAGATTGGCCGAGAAAGGGAGAAAAAAAATTTTAGTCCCAAATTCCGTTCCTTCCCGACCTGGTCTAGAAAATTCCAAAAAAATAGCAAAAAAAGTCAAAAATTTAAAAAACATCATTCCAGCTTTATTTTTGTCCAAACCGGGAAGAGATAGGCCGAGAAAGAGAGAAAAAAAATTTTATTCCCGAATTCCGTTCCTACACGACCCGCGTAAGAAAATTCAAAGAAAAAATAGCAAAGAATTTTAAAAAATTAAAAAACATCATTTCCTCATTATTTCTATCCAAACTGGGATGAGATAAGCTGAGAAAGAGAAAAAAAAATTTTAGTCCAGAACTCCTTTCCTTCCTGACCCGGTCTAGAAAATTCCAAAAAAAATAGCAAAAAAAATTTGAAAATTTTAAAAAATATCATTCTGACATTATTTCAATCCAATCTGGGATCAGATAGGCCGAGAAAGAGAGAAACAAATTCTAGTCCCGAATTCCGTTCCTACCCGAACCGGGTAAGAAAATTTCAAAAAAAATAGCAAAAAAATTCAAAAAATTAAAAAACATCATTCTGGCATTATTTCTCTTTAACCCGGTATAAGATAGGCCGAGAAAGAGAAAAAAATTTTAGTCCCGTATTCCATTCCTACACGACTCGGGCAAGAAAATTAAAAAAAAATAGCAAAAAATTCAAAAACATCATTCCGACATTATTTCTATCCAAACCAGGATGTGGTAGGCCGAGAAAGTGAAAAAAAAAAAAATTTAGTCTCGAATTCTGTTCCTACCCGACCTGGGCTAGGAAATTCCAAAAAAAATAGCAAAACAATTCAAAAAATTCAAAAACATAATTCCGGCATTATTTCTATCCTAACTGGGTTGAGATAGGTCGAGAAAGGAAAAAAAAATAAATTTACTCCCAAATTCCATTCCTACCCGACCTGGGCATGAATATTCCAAAAAAAAAAAAAAGCAAAAAAATTTAAAAAAACGAAAAAACATAATTCCGGCGATATTTCTATTCAATCCTGGGTGAGATTGGCCGAGAAAGAGAGAGAAAAAATATTAGTCCCAAATTCCGTTCCTACACGATTCGGGCAAGAAAATTCCAAAAAGAATAGCAAAAAAATTCAAAAAATTAAAGTTTGGCATTATTTCTCTTTAAATCGAGATGAGATAGGCTGAGAAAGAGAGAAAAAAAATTTTTGTCCCGAATTTCGTTCCTACTCGACTCGGGCATGAATATTCTAAAAAAAAATATGAAAAAAATGCAAAAAATTAAAAAACATCATTCCGATATTATTTCTCTTTAAACCGGGATGAGATAGGACGAGAAAGAGAGAAAAAACTTGTAGTCCAGAATTCCGTTCCTACTCGACCCGGGGCTAGAAAATTCCAAAAAAAATATCAATAAAATTCGAAAAATTAAAAAATCTCATTCCAGCAATATTTTTACCCAAGCCAAGATGAGATAGGCCGAGGAAGAATGAAAAAAATTTTAGTCCAGAATTCCGTTCCTACCCGACCCGGTCTAGAAAATTTAAAAAAAAAATAGCAAAAAAATTAAAAAACATCATTCCAGCATTATTTCTATCCAAAACGGGTTGGGATAGGATGAGAAAGAGACAAAAAATTTTAGTCCTGAATTTCGTTCCTACCCGACCCGGTCTAGAAAATTCCAAAATAAATAGCAAAAAAATTCAAAAAATTAAGAAATATCATTCCGGCACTATTTCTATACAAAACATGATGAGATAGGCTGAGGAAGAGAGAAAAAAATTTTAGTACCGAATTTCGTTCCTACCCGACCTGGTCTTGAAAATTCCAAAAAAAATTGCAAAAAGATTCAAAAAATTAAAAAAACATCATTCCAGCATTATTTCTATCCAAAATTGGTTGAGATAAGTCGAGAAAGAGAAAAAAAAAATTTTAGTCCCGAATTCCGTTCCACCCCGACCTGGGCAAGAATATTCCAAAAAAAAAAAGGAAAAAATTCAAAAAATTAAAAAACATCATTCCGACATTATTTCTCTTTAAACAGGGATGAGATAGGACAAGAATGTGAACAAAATAAAATTTAGACCCGAATAACGTTCCTACTCGACCTGGGCGAGAAAATTCCAAAAAAAATATCAATAAAATTCGAAAAATTGAAAAACCTCATTTTGGCATTATTTTTATCCAAAACGGGACGAGATAGGCCAAGAAAGAGAGAGAAAAATTTTAGTCCCGAATTTCGTTTCTTCCCGACTCGTCTAGAAAATTCCAAAAAAGAATGAAAAAATATTCGAAAATTTAAAAAAAAATCATTCCGGTATTATTTCTATCCAAAACAGGATGAGATAGGCCTAGAAAGAGAAAAAAAATTTAGTCCCGAATTCCGTTCCTTCTGGACCCGGTCTAGAAAATTCCAAAGCAAAAAGCAAAAAAATTTGAATATTTAAAAAACATTATTCTGGCATTATTTCTATCCAAACCGGCATGAGATAGGCCAAAAGAGAGAAAAAAAATAGGAAAAAAATTCAAAAAATTAACAAACATCATTCCGGCATTATTTCTATCCAAACCAGGTTGATATAGGCTAAGAAAGAGAAAAAAAAAAATTTAGTCCCGAATTCTGTTCCTACCCGACCCGGGCTAGAAAATTCCAAAAAAAATAATAAAAAAATTCAAAGATTTAAAAAACATCAGTCCGACATTATTTCTATCCAAGCCGGGTTGTTATTGGTGGAGAAAGAGAGAAAAAAATTTTATTCCCGAATTTTGTTCCTACCTAATCCGGGCTAGAAAATTCCAAAAAAAAAAAATTCAAAAAATTAAGAAACATCATTCTAGCATTATGTCTATCCAAACCGAGGTTGTATAGGCTGAGAAAGAGAAAAAAAAATTTTAGTCCCGTATTCAGTTCCTACCCGACCCGGGCTAGAAAATTCCAAAAAAATAACAAAAAAATTAAAAAAACATCATTCTGGCATTATGTCTATCCACACTGGGTTTATATAGGTCGAGAAGGAGAATAAAAAATTTTAGTCCCGAATTCCGTTCTACCCGACCTGGGCTAGAAAATTCCCAAAAAAATTCAAAAATTTAAAAAAACATCATTCTGGCATTATTTCTGTCCAAACTAGGTTTAGATAGGCTGACAAAAAGAAAATGAAAAAATTCGTGCCGAATTCCGTTCCTACCTGACCCAGACTGGTAAATTCCCAAAAAAGAAGCAAAAAAATTCAAAAAAATTAAAAAACTTCATTCTGGCATTATTTCTATCCAAATCTGGTCGAGATAGGTCAAGAAAGAGAGAAAAAAAATTTCATCCCGAATTACGTTCCTACCCGACCCAGACTAGAAAATTCATAAAAAATTGCAAAAAAATTCAAAAAATAAAAAAACATCATCCAGGCAATATTACTATCTAAACCAGGTTTAGAAAGGCCAAGAAGGAGAGAAAAAAATTTCGTTTTGAATTCGGTTCCTAGCCGACCCGGGCTAGAAAATTCCAAAAAAAATTGAAAAAATTAAAAAACATCATCCTTGCAATATTTCTATCCAAACCGGGTTGAGATGGGCCGAGAAAGAGAGAAAAAATGTTCATCTCAAATTCCGTTCCTACTCGAGCCGGTCTAGAAAATTCCAAAAAATAGCAAAAAAATTTGAAAAATTAAAAAATTTCATTCAGGTAATATTACTATCCAAACCGGGTTTTGAAAGGCCAAGAAGGAGAGAAAAAAATTTCGTTTTGAATTCGGTTCCTAGCCGACCCGAGATAGAGAATTCTAAATAAAATTGCAAAAAAATTAAAAAAATTAAAAATTATCATTATGGCAGTATTTCTCTCCAAACCGAGCAGAGATAGGGCGAGAAAGAGAAAAAAAAAATTTGTTCCAATCAGACCCGGAATAGAGAATTCCCAAAAAATTAGCAAAAAAATTCAAAAAACTAAAAAACATCATTTTGGTATTATTTCCATCCAAACCAAGCTGAGATAGGCCAAGAAAGAGAAAAAAAAAATTTGTTTTGAATTCTGTTCCAATCCAACCCGAGCTAGAGAATTCCAAAGAAAATGCCAAAAAAATTCAAAAACATCATTCTGACATTATTTCTATCCAAACCTGGTTGAGATAGGTCGTGAAAGAGGAAAAAAAAAAAATTCCTTTCCTACCCGACCTGGGAGAAAGAATTCCCAAAAAAATAGTAAAAAAATTAAAAAACATCACTCTTGCTTTATTTCTCTCCAAACCGAGCAAAGATAGGCAGAGAAAGAGAAAAAAAAAATTTCGTTCCGCATTCCGTTCCAACCAGAACCGGGATAGAGAATTCCAAAAAAAAAATAGCAAAAAAATACAAAAAATTATAAAACAACATTCCAACGTGATTTCTATCCAAATAGGGTTGAGATAGGCCGAGAAAGAGAAGAAAAAAAAAATTTGTTTTGAATTCCGTTTCTACCCAACCCGGGTTAGAGAATTCCCAAAAAAATTCAAAAACACCATTCTGACATTCTTGCAATCCAAATTGGGCTGAGATAGACCTAGCAAGAGAGAAAAAAATTTTCATTCCGAATTCTGTTCCTACTAAACCCAGGCTATAAAATTCCAAAAAAAAATTCAAAAAATTAAAAAACATCATTTCAGCAATATTTCTATCCAAATCAGTATTGGATAGGGCGAGGAAGGGAGAAAAAAAATGTTCTTTCTGAATTTCGTTCCTACCCAATCCGGAATAGAGAATTCCCAAAAAAATAGCAAAAAATTTCAAAAATATCATTCTGGTATTATTTCTATCCAAACCGGGCTAAAATAGGCCGAGAAAGAGAAAAAAAAAAAATTTCGTTCCGATTTCTGTTCCTACTCGATCCGTAATAGAGAATTCATAATAAAATAGCCAAAAAATTAAAAAAAAAAATATATCATTCTGGCATTATTTCTATCGAAACTAGTTAGAGATAGGCTGAGAAAGAGAGAATAAAATTTTCGTTCCGAGTTTTATTCCTACTAGACCCAGAATAAAGAATTCCCAAAAAAATATCAAGAAATTTCAAAAACTTAAAAAACATCATTCGGTATTATTTCAATCCAAATTGGGCGGAGCTAGGCCGAGAAGGAGAGAAAAAAAATTTCGTTCCGAATTCGGTTCCTACCCAACCCGGGATAGAGAATTCCAAAAAATAAAAAGTAATAAAATTCAAAAAAATAAAAACATCATTCTGGTATTATTTCTATCCAAACTGGGTTGAGACAGGCTGAGGAAGAGAAAAAAAAAACTTTCGTTCCGAATTCTATTCTTACCCGACCTGGGATAGAGAATTCCAAAAAAAAAGAAAAAAACCAAAAAAAAAGCTATAAAACAATATTCCAGCATTATTTCTATCCAAACCGCATTATTTCTTTCCAAACCAGGTTGAGACAGGCCGAGGAAGCAAAAAAAGAAATTTCATTCCTACCTGACCTAGGATAGAAAATTCCAAAAAAAATAGCAAAAAATTAAAAAAAAAAAAAAGCTATCTATCAAAACCGGGTTCAGATAGGCCAAGAAAGATGAAAAAAAATTTTGTTTCGAATTTCGTTCCTACCCAACCCATGATGGAGAATTCCCAAAAAAATAGCAAAAAAATTCTAAAAATTAAAAAACAATATTCTTGCATTATTTCTATCCAAACCGAGATGAGATAGGAGGAGAAAGTGAAAAAAAAGAAAAAGAAAATCGTTCCAAATTCCATTCCTACCCGACCCAGGATAGAGAATTACAAAAAAAAAAAGATAGGCCGAGAAAGAGAGAAAAAAAATTTCATTCCTACCCGACCCGTAATAGAGAATTCATAATAAAATAGCAAAAATATTCAAAAAATTAAAAAATATCATTCCGGCATTATTTCTATCCAAACTGGGTTGAGATATGGCGAGAAAGAGAGAATAAAATTTTCGTTCCGAATTACTTTCCTACCAGAACCGGAATAGAGAATTCCCAAAAAATAGCAAAAAAATTCAAAAAATTAAAAAACAACATTGTGGCACTATTTCTATTCAAACCGGGCTGAGATAGGTCGAGAAGGAGAGAAAAAAAAAATTCGTTCCGAATTCGGTTCCAACTCGACCTAGGATAGGGAATTCCCAAAAAAATATCAAAAAAATTCAAAAACATCATTATGGCATTATTTCTATCCAAACCGAGCTGAGATATGCCAAGAAGGAAAGAAAAAAATTTTCGTTCCGAATTCGGTTCCAACCCGACCCAGGATAGAGACTTCCAAAACAAATAGCAAAAAAATTCAAAAAATTGAAAAACGTCATTCTAGTGTTATTTCTATCCAAACCAAGTTGAGATAGGCACAAAAAGATTAAAAAAATAAAATAATATAAAATAAAATAAAATTTCGATCCAAATTCCGTTCCTACCTGACCCAAGATAGAGAATTCCAAAGAAAAAAGCAAAAAGATCCAAAAAATAATAAAACAACATTCCAACATTATTTCTATCCAAATCGGGATGAGATAGGCTAAGAAAAAGATAAAAAATTTTGTTCCAAATTCTGTTCCTACCCGACCCTGGATAGAAAATTCCCAAAAAAATTCAAAAACTTCAAAAACACCATTCCGACATTATTTCAATCCTTATCGGGCTGAGATAGGCGGAGAAAGAGAGAAAAAAAATTTCATCCCGAATTCCGTTCCAACCCGACTTGGGCTATAAGATTCCAAAAAAAATAGCAAAAAATTTCAAAATATCAAAAAACATCATTCCGGCAATATTTCTATCCAAATCGGGCTGAGATAGGCCGAGGAAGGGAGAAAAAAAAATTTATTCCAATTTATGTTCCTACTTGACCCAGAATAGAGAATTCCCAAAAAAATAACAAAAAAAATTCAAAAAAATCATCCTGGCAATATTTCTATCCAAACCGGGCTGAGATAGGCCGAGAAAGAAAGAAAAAAATTTTCGTTCCGATTTATGTTCCTACTCGATTCGTAATAGGGAATTCCAATAAAATAGCAAAAAAATTCAAAAATATCATTCTAGCATTATTTCTATCCAAACTGGGTTGAGATAGGCCAAGAAAGAGACAATAAAATTTTTGTTCCGAATTTCGTTCCTACTAGACCCGGAATAAAGAATTCCCAAAAAAATAGCAATAAAATTAAAAAAATTAAAAAAAATCATTCTGGCATTATTTCTATCCAAATTGCATAGAGATAGGCCGAGAAGGAGAGAAAAAATTTTCGATTCGAATTCGGTTCCAACAAAACCTGGGATAGAGAATTCCCAAAAAAAAATACAAAAAAATTAAAAAACGTCATTCTGGCATTATTTCTATCCAAACCGGGTTGAGACAGGCTGAGGAAGAGAAAAAAGAAAAATTGTTTCGAATTCCGTTCCTACCCGACCCAGGATAAAGAATTCAAAAAAAAAAAAAAAGCAAAAAAATTAAATAAGCTATAAAACAACATTCCAGCATTATTTCTATCCAAACTGGATTGAGATTGGCCGAGAAAGAGAAAAAACAATTTTCGTTTCGAGTTCCGTTCTTACCCGACCCGGGACAGAAAATTCCCAAAAAACTTGCAAAAAAATCTCAAAAAATTAAAAAACACCATTTAGACATTATTTAAATCCAAACCGGCTTTAGATAGGTTGAGAAAGAGAAAAAAAAATTTCGTTCTGAATTTCGTTCCTACCCGACTCGTGATAGAGAATTCCCAAAAAAATAGCAAAAAAATTCTAAAAATTAAAAGACAATATCCTTGCATTATTTCTATCCAAACCGAGCTGTGATAGGTGGAGAAAGAGAAAAAAAAAATTTATTCCAAATTTTGTTCCTACCTGACCCAGTATAGAGAATTCCAAAAAAAGTAGGAAAAAAAATTCAAAAAATTAAAAAACATCATTTCGGTTATATTTCAATCCAAACCGGGATGAGATAGGCCAAGAAAGAGAAAAAAGAAAATTTCGTTCCTACCCGACACATAATAGAGAATTCATAATAAAATAGAAAAAATATTTAAAAAGTTAAAAAATTTCATTCTGGCATATTTCTATCTAAACTGGGTTGAGATAGGCCGAGAAAGAGAGAATAAAATTTTTCGTTTTGAATTACATTCCTACCAAACCCGGAATAGAAAATTCCCAAAAAAAAAACAAAAAAATTAATAAAATTAAAAAACATCGTTCTGGCATTATTTCTATCCAATCTGTGTAGAGATAGGCTGAGAAGGAGAGAAAAAAATTGTCGTTCCGAATTCGGTTCCAACCCGACCCAGGATAGGGAATTCCCCAAAAAAATAGCAAAAAAAAAAAAAAAAAAATCATTTTGGCATTATTTCTATCCAAACCGAACTGAGATAGGCCGAGAAGGAGAGAAAAAAATTTTCGTTCCGAATTCAGTTCCATCCCAACCCGGGATAGAGAATTCCCAAAAAAATAGCAAAAAAAAATAAAAAAAAATTAAAAAACATCATTCTAGCATTATTTCTATCCAAACCAAGCTGAGATAGGCATAGACAGAGAAAACCCAAAAAAAAAAAAAATTCCATCTGAATTTCGTTCCTACCCGACCCGAGGTAGAGAATTCCAAAAAAAAAAATAGCAAAAAAATTATAAAAAAAAAACATTATTTCTATCCAAACCAGGATGAGATAGGCCGAGAAAGAGAGAAAAAAAATTTGTTCCGAATTCCGTTCCTATCTGACCCTGAACAGAAAATTCCCAATAAAATTGCAAAAAAATTCAAAAATTAAAAAAACACCATTCTGACATTGTTTCAATCATAACCAGGATAAGATAGGCGGAGAAAGAGTGAAAAAAAATTTCGTTCCGAATTTTGTTCCTACCCGACTCGGGCTAGAAAATTCCAAAAAAAAAAAATACCAAAAAATTAAAAAACATCATTCCAACAATATTTCTATCCAAACTGGGCAGAGATAGGTCGAGAAAGAGAAAAAAAAAAAATTTCATTCTAAATTTCGTTCCTACTTGACCCGAAATAGAGAATTCCCAAAAAAATAGCAAAAAAATTCAAAAAATTAAAAAACATCATTCCTGCATTATTTCTATCCAAACCGAGCTGAGATAGGCAGAGAAAGAGTAGAAAAAAAAATTCGTTCCAAATTCCGTTCCTACTCGACCTGAGATAGAGTATTTCAAAAAAATTAGCAAAAAAAAATTCAAAAAATTATAAAACAACATTCCAGCATTATATCTATCGAAATAGGGTTGAGTTAGGTAGAGAAAGAGAAAAAAAAAATTTTATTCCGAATTCCGTTCCTACCTGACCCAGGCTAGAAAATTCCAAAAAAAATAACAAAAAAATATAAAAAATTAAAAAAGGTCATTCCGGCTATATTTCTATCCAAACCGAGCAGAGATAGGCTGAGAAAGAGAAAAAAAAAATTTCGTTTCCACCCGACCTGTGATAGAGAATTCCCAAAAAAATAGCAAAAAAATTCTAAAAATTAAAAAAAATATTCTTGCATTATTTCTATCCAAACTGAGCTGGGATATGCAAAGAAAGAGAGAAAAAAAAAATTTATTCGAAATTCCGTTCCTACTTGACCCAGGATAGAGAATTCCAAAAAAAATTCAAAAAATTTAAAAACATTATTCTGGTAATATTTCTATTCAAATCAACCTGAGATAGGTCGAGAAAGAGAGAAAACAAATTTCGTTCTTACCCGACCCGTAATAGGGAATTCATAATAAAATAGAAAAAAACTTAAAAAAATTTAAAAATATCATTCTTGCATTATTTCTATCCAAATTGGGTTGAGATAGGCCGAGAAAGAGAGAATAAAATTTTCGTTCCGAATTACGTTCCTACTAGACCCAGAATAGAGAATTCCCAAAAAAATTCAAAAATTTTAAAAACATTGTTCTGGCATTATTTCTATCCAAACCGAGCTGAGATAGGCTGAGAAGGAGAGAAAAAATTTTTCGTTCCTAATTTGGTTCCAACTTGACCCGGGATAGAGAATTCCCAAAAAAATGGCAAAAAAATTCAAAAAATTAAAAAACATCATTTTAGCATTATTTCTATCCAAACCAGACTGAGATAGGACAAGAAGAAGAGAAAAAAGATTTCATTTCGAATTCAATTCCTACCTGACCTGAGATAGAGATTTCCCAAAAGAAATAGCAAAAAAAAAAAAAAAAAATCATTCTGGCATTATTTCTATCCTAACAGATTTGAGATAGGTCGGGAAAGAGAGAAAAAAATTTTAGTTTCGAATTCAGTTCCTACCCTGATGCGAACCTCAATCGACACGCTTTGAGACCTAACAAAAATATTGGAATACTTGCCCAAGAAAGCAAAAATTCAGATTTTTGATAGAAACCCTAACCCAACGTTTATAATTGAAATGCGAACCAAAGGTATAAGTA
>NC_044912.1:36934354-36961854 GCF_001633185.2 Quercus lobata
AATCTAAAATGCAAAATTTCACTTCTCATTTTGAGATTGATTGAGAACAGATACTTTACACAAAAGATTGAAACAAGCATCCAGGCCGATCCTAGGGTATCTTCATTTTTGCAGAAATAAATCTCAAAATAGAAACAAAATCCAAAACACTAGTTGCACATAACAAGGGAAAGGCTACCATAATATTAAACTTCACATTCTTATACATTGAAAATTTGCAATGAGTGCACAGGCAATGAGTGCATGAAATTAGTCGAAAAGCATCAAGCAAGTGCCTTAATCATATTATCATTGTGCTCCCCAATAAGTTACAACCCCTCAAACCCACCCCTACCCTCACCAGCTCAAAAACTATCTCACTTCCAGCACTTTGGCATGCTCTACTAAGCATCTTGTACACTACTAATGGAGCAATTACTGAATGACCAAAAACATGTGATATTTCTAAACAAATAATTCACCCTATGGAACTAATTTGTACCTCATCAATTCACTTCCTTTGTTTCCTTCATAGATCCAATGGTTCATACCCTTCC
Organism: Quercus lobata; assembly: GCF_001633185.2. NCBI lineage: Eukaryota > Viridiplantae > Streptophyta > Magnoliopsida > Fagales > Fagaceae > Quercus > Quercus lobata. The sequence continues at coordinate 36,934,891 of NC_044912.1, forward strand.
ACCTCAAAATTTTAACAAACCAAAAATACCATCTAAACCTGCCACTGCTACTAAAATGTATCACAATGCAGTAATAAATCCAGGCAGACAAACAAAAATTGACCAAAATTTAAATAAAATAAAAACCCAGTAAAGCAGTAACACACTTAATTGTTCCTTTATATCATATTTTGGTTATAACCCAATTCATGAATACAAAATCCAAATCCAACATTGTTAATAGAAGAATAAAAAGGTAGACAGAGAGAGAAAGAGAAGTATACAAGCATAGCAGAGGTAGTGTCGCGGTTGTTGCCATTGATACGAATCATGGTACTGGCTTCGAAGTAGAACTGGTGCACGAAGTCCAGTTGATTCTGTAAAACCAAATAGAACCAAATAGAAACAAATAAGCAAAACACAAACCCATTTCCCCTAAAATCCAAAACCCTTTTTTTTAGATGACTAATTTTTACAAAACTTCAAGGATGAGAGCTTTAAGTGGCAAAATTCAATAGTGAACCTAATATCATATTAATTAATCCTAACACAAACAGAATCCAAGAAAAACTCACCAATGTATGTAGGCATATCAGTCAAGATTGGTAACAGTGCTTGATGGTGAAGGTGATGCTGCTGAAGGTGAAGCTAACTTCACTTCCAAAAAAGCTTCAAAACATTTTAGAACAACAATATATATTAAATTCCATTTAATGCTCTAAGAAGATATATTAAATACACAAGATATATTAAATTTCAGTTAAAGCACAAGTTAATAAATTTTAAGAATATTACGTTTTCCATAATCTTCAAATAGCTCAACATCATCCATGGCTTGTCGAAGCAAATTTGCATTGAAGATTGAAGCCAATTTTGAGTACATATGAGAGATTGTACCATCTCAGGGGCAAGTGAACTACGGAATGGGTCTAGTATTCGTCCTCCCATACTAAATGCCGACTCAGAAGCCACAGTAGAAACAGGTACAGCCAACACATCTCGTGCCAGTCGAGATAGTATACTATACTTATTAGTATTATACTTCCACCAAGCCAGTATATTAAAGGTTTTGTCATTTTCCCCTTCACTATTCTCCATCAAGTATTTTGCAACCTCATCTACACACCCAACAGGTTCTTTTCCTTGCCTAAAAGCCTTGTATTGAGAGGCAATAAATCTGTCTGGATCATCATCAACATCAACACCAACACCTTACATCCTTGATATCTCACTTGCACTTTGTATAGACACATATGATGAATGAGTTGAATTATAATGCTCATACAAGCGTTTCAATACACATTCCACAAGGTCAATGATAACCTTAGCAACCTTCTCCCCATACAAATTTGATAAACAATAATTTAAATAATTTAACTTCTTTTGAGGATCAAGCACCACAGCAACATACAAAAGCACATTTTCCTTCTTTGATGAATCCTCCCCGCTCCCCCAATACTTGTCAAACTTCTCTTTCATTGTTTTTGCCATTGAGTACAAAAAATGGTCCTCACTCCTAGAAAATAAATCTTTCTTTTAATCATATATATCTCATCAAAGAAAGCATTTGATGTCACATACAAGGAACCCGAAAACCTCTTTGTGGCATTATAAAAAAGTTTCAAAAACTTAAAAAATTTCTTCAAGTCTCCCAATCATCCTTATTTGGAGGTCTCCTATCATAGTCCCCATCCCGAAAGTGTAGAATATACTCAAGATCTTCATATTCCATCCGCTTGAATGCATGTTCAAACTTTTTAGCATTTTCCAACATTTTATAGGTGGAGTTCCATCTAGTGGCCACATCCAAACATAGAATAGCCTTTGACTCTATTTTCATTTTCTCCACACACTTCTTGAAGGTTTGTAACCTATTTGGAGAAGCTTTCACATATCTAACCGCATGACGCACCCTATCGATTGACTTATTATGATGTTTTAAGCCATCGGTCACAATAAGATTCAGGATGTGAGCACAACACCTCACATGAACAAATTCATTCCCCAAAACAATACCTTTCCACCTATTAGTAGCTTCTTTCAAGTAACTAATGGCTACGTCATTTGAGGAAGCATTATCCACCGTCAAGGTGAAAATCTCCTCAATATTCCACTCTTCTAAACAAGATTCAACCATTTTGCCAATGATTTTTCCCTTATGGTTATTGACAATACAAAAATTCAAAATTCTTTTATGTAGCTTCCAATCATCATCAATAAAATGACAAGTAAGACACATGTAATTAAATTTTTTTATTGAAGTCCATGTGTCAGTGGTAAGGCAAAGCCTGCGGCCTCTCAAGGCATTTCTCAACTTATCTTTCTCTTCAAAATAAATCCGACTCACATCTTTAGCTACCGTGAAGCGAGATAGGATATTAAAATTTGGTTGGAAAACATTACAAAACCTTCTAAATCCTTGATTCTCTACAAACCTAAATGGAAGCTCATCCAATATGATCATTTCAGCAAGAACTTTTCTACCCACAATATTTGTAAAAGTCCTAGGCACTAGATTTCCCTCCTCTACATCCTTGGACAATGGGTCTTGTCCATCATGCAATTCTTTATAAAGATATTCAGGACAAATGGGTGTATGGTTTTTTAAATTAGATGTCCCATAAATTTTGCTATCAGCCATGTACTCCTTGCTACAATATATACATCTTGCCTTAGTTCTACCTTCCTCATCTATAAACTTCTCAAAGTGGTCCCAAGCCATTGATGGTGATTTTCTCTTATTAGGATTAGAAGAAGATGATATCACCTGCGGTGGATGAGGAGGTCTCATAGTTGGTCTTGCAGTGGCAACATCAGGTTGTGTAGGCTCCATTGAATCCATGACCTATTACCACACAAAACAAATCAATCATTAAAAATTATTACTGTTCAAGAATTCAAGATTCTCCATTTCCTGAAATGTAATTCACATAACTTGAGAAACAATTACTATTAGATACACAGACAAGACAAATAATGAGATCCATTGTAGCTACAACACAAACTAAGAAAGATGAGCAACAGAGACATTAGTAATCTATTAGTCTATGCAACTTAATATTGAAACCACAAGAAAATATTCAAACACTACTGTTACATTAGTAAGTGTATCATCATCTATACTAAAAGAACCAAAAACACTAGTATAAAAAGGCAATCCTGTGTTGCCCATAAAATTTTTAATAGAAAAAAAAAGGGTTTTTTAGCGAGGCTTTTGAAGCTGACTGAAAATCCAGAGGCAAATATAAGAACAATGAAGGTCCAGAAGTCCATGGAACTTAATATTGAAAACACGGGAAAATATTCAAACACTACTTATACATTAGCAAGTGGGTCATCTATCCAACCTTTAGATTTATTTTTTCTTAGCATTGTCTAATAGTGATACTGACTCACCATTATGTGCCCGCCACAACATCTACCTTCACCAATGCACTTAGCTGCTCGTAATTTTTATGCTATTCTTTTGTCTTTTATGCTCTCTCTTTCCCAGTTTGAACACTTATTTTTTTGGCAGGCATTTCCAATATGAACTTATTAAAGCTAAGTTTTGGAATAAAAACATTTAAGCCTAACCTAAAGGCCTAGTAGGCAAAGGGCAAAAGAGCATGAATGAATATCTCTGTGATATGGTTCTTTTTATGCCTAACTAGGGAATAACCAATTTTGATAAACAAGAAACCCCATTACAACAAAGGCATAGAAACTCTAATAATCAATTTCCACCATCCATAACCATGAAGAATTGTCGTTTAGTGAACATCTATAATGTTAATAGTGTATTTGATTGGGCTTAAATTTGAGTGGAGCATATTAACTTAATCTAAAGGCATGTGTAACACACTATGAACACAGACTTGAATGTAACTACAGATACTTGCTTTTCATTTTCTTAATTTATAGTTTCATTTTCTTCCTTTTCAGTGAACAAAGAACCCAGCTCTGCTTTCTATATTCTTTTCCACATTCAAACCACCCCCCCCCCCCCCAATTGATTATAAACATATATACATCGAAAATTAGACAATGCTAAGAAAAATAACACAATAAAACAACATAACATCACAGAAAACACAAAACCCCACCAACCCATCAGATTCAAAGTAGTTCTTTTTCATCAATATGAAAAGGGTTGTTCCTAAAAGATGTAAGAACTCCCAAAATCAGAGACTAAGACAAGGAAATTAAGAAGAAGAAGAAAAAAAAGAAAACCCAATAAAGAGAAGGATGAGTGGATGACTTACACTGTTACACACACATAGAGAGAACTCAGTGAGAGAGGCAGAGGAGTATAGCTCTTTAGTTAAAAACCTGAAAAAAAAAAAAAAAAAAAAAATCGAAATGGGTCCTTAAAAAAATGATTCAAGCCAAACCCACATCACAAAACGCAAGAAAATCAAACCCAAACAGGATATTCACAAAGAAAAAAAGCCCAAAATCTGAAAGTATTAAAAACCCAACTAAATTAACATAAACCCACGAAAAATAACACCACTAGCAACACCCCAAACATGAGAAAAATATGAAAACCCGAATTTTAAGTTCGTTTTTTCCTTCCACAGTTTTCTCAGAAACCAATCAAAGGGCAAACACATAGAGATGATAAATCTAACTAGATTGTTTCTGATAATCAATTCAAAAACCCACAAAGAATTTCAGCTCTATTTACAGTTTGTACACAAAGCAATATATTCGACTTACATAGAGACAGAGAGCTGAGGGAGGTAGCTGAGGCTTGAGGGAGGCGGAGAGAGTAGGGTTTTTTTCAAAAGAAAAAATCGGGTTTAGACTACTGTTTTTATATGACCCGACGCCCGACCCGATACCGACTCGACCTGAAAATAAGACCCGAAAACTGACCCGAATATCCTGAGACCTGCCCAAAACCTCTCGGGTCGGGTTGGTTCGATCGGATTTCCGGGTGGGCTGGGTCCATTGCTCACTCCTAGAGATAGGCCGAGAATGAAAAAAAAAAAAAAAAAAAAATTCGTTCTAAATTCCGTTTTTACTCGACCCGTGATAGAGAATTCCCAAAAAAATTCAAAAAATTAAAAAACATCGTTCTAGCATCATTTCTATCCAAACCGGGCTGAGATAGGCCAAGAAGGAGAGAGAAAAAATTTTCATTCTGAATTACGTTCCTACCCGACCCGAGATAGAAAATTCCCAAAAAAATTGCAAAAAAATTTAAAAAATTAAAAATCACCATTCGAACATTATCTCTATCCAAACTGGGCTGAGATAGGCCGAGAAAGAAAAAAAAAAATTTGTTCTGAATTCCATTCCTACCTAACCCGAGATAAAGAATTCCAAAAAAATAGCAATAAAATTAAAAAAATTAAAAAACATCATTCTGGTATTATTTCTATCCAAACCGGGCTGAGATAGGCCGAGAAGGAGAGAAAAAAACTTACGTTCCGAATTCAGTTCCTACCCGACTCGAGATAGAGAATTCCAAAAAAAGTAGTAAAAAAATTTAAAAAGCTATAAAACAACATTCCAGCATTATTTCTATCCAAACTGGGTTGAGATAGGCCGAGAAAGAAAAAAAAAATCATTCCGAATTCCGTTCCTACACGACCCGAGATAGAAAATTCGCAAAAAAATTGCAAAAAAAAAACTCAAAAAATTAAAAAACACCATTCCGACATTATTTCAATCCAAACCGGGTTGAGATAGGCGGAGAAAGAGAGAGAAAAATTTTCGTTCCGAATTCTGTTCCTACCTGACACGCACTAGAAAATTTTTAAAAAAAAAGCAAAAAAATTCAAAAATTTTTTTAAAAAAAAACATCATTCCGGCGTTATTTCTATCCAAACCGGGTTGAGATAGGCCGAGAAAGAAAAAAAAATTCGTTCCGAATTTCGTTTCTACCCGACTCAGGATAGAAAATTCCAAAAAAAAAAAATTGCAAAAATTCAAAAAAACTAAAAAACACCATTCTGACATTATTTCAATCCAAACCGAGCTGAGATTGGCGAAGAAAGAGAGAAAAAATTTTCATTTCGAATTCCATTCCTACTCGACCTTGGGATAGAAAATTCCAAAAAAACTCAAAAAATTAAAAAAAACACCATTCCGACATTATTTCAATCCAAACCGGGGAGAGAAAAATTTTTTCGTTCCGAATGCCATTCCTACCCGACCCGGGATAGAAAATTCCCAAAAAAATTGCAAAAAAACTCAAAAAATTAAAAAACATCATTCCGACATTATTTCAATCCAAACTGGGCTGAGATAGGTGGACAAAGAGAGAAAAAAATTTCGGTCCGAATTCCATTCCTACCCGACTTGGGCTAGAAAATTCCAAAAAAATAGCAAAAAAATTCAAAAAATTTAAAAACATCATTTCGGCATTATTTCTATCCAAACCGGGTTGAGATAGGCCAAGATAGAGAAAAAATAATTTTCGTTTCTATCTGACTCGGGATAGAAAATTCCCAAAAAAATTGCAAAAAAATTCAAAAAATTAAAAAACACCATTCCGACATTAATTCAATCCAAACCGGGCTGAGATAGTGATGCACACCAAGGAGCTGGACATGCTGATTATACAAGTAGAAATGGAGCTGAACTTGCACAAGACCCTTTGTCATTTTCTAGTGGCCCAATTACAAGACTTAGAGCCAAACGTTTCAAGGAAGCACTGAATGGGCTAGTCCAAGAGAATTGGGCTAATTCTAAAAAAACCAAGATGGGCTCAAATAATAATCAAGGCTTAGTCCATGTCATCAAAGCAATTGAAGAGGCTAGTGCATGCAAATTCGCAACTAGCATGGTTTGACCATAAAAAGGGTGTGAATTTGTTAAGTTCCAAGGATATTAAATGGGAAGATGCCTTGGTATTGGCTGGGCATGTTAATACTAGTCATTTAGATATTTTTGACTGCCTTTAGAAGTCCTAGAAAACTAAAAAAACGTGGGAACTTGATTATATTAATTTTTGTGTTGTTTTTGAAGTTGTAATTATGATTTTTACCTATTCTTGGAGGGTTGTTCCAGGTATAAATCTTGTAGTACGAATTTTAAAGAGGATAGATTGGTATTCAGAAAATTATTCTCCTTGTGAGTCTTGTGATCCTCTTGGTTCTTAAAAGAACTCTTGAACTTATCAAGTTAAAATTGTGGCGTTCAAACAAACAAACTTATCACCTTTGATTCTTGAGAGATTCTTAGGAATTCTTGGTGTGGCGTTTCAATTCTATCATAGTCTTGGTTTTCATTTAGTTAGGTGACGGGTCAAGGCTCAACAAATCTTGTCTACACGATCTTGGGGTTCCAAACCATCATTGTTATTGGGTTTCATCACAATTGTTGGTGAAGTTCATATCATTTTGGTATCAGAGCTTTGGTTCTAAGATAAGTTTGACTATCTTTTATTTTCATTCTATTTCCCTGTTCCTTGCTCCAAAAAAGAAAAAGAAAAAGAAAAGAAGATTTCTCAGTACACGAAGAGGAAAATTTCTTAGTCATATCATTTCCAGTAAAAAAATTTCTTCATTTCAATCTTGTTTCTCACCTTATTCGAGTTCTTGACCTTGTTGATGAGTTTTGGTTGTTTCTCATTTTGAATTGCTGCTAGTTCATTTTGAATTAGTTTCTTGAAGTTCGATTAAGAACTAAAGAAGACACAAAAGAGTGGAAAAAGGCAAGAGTGTGTGAGACCATAAAAGGAAAAAAAAAAGCCGTTTAGAGTGAAAACACGAGTGCGAGTGTATCAATTCTTGAGTGAAACACGTAAGGGAGAGCTTGTGAGGATTCTAACTCTGTTTTGCAGATTTTAAATATGTCCAATAATCAAGAAGAAGACATAACCGAAGGACATCGACTACCAACGGATCAGACCCTCCAAATGCAAGTGATGCTAGGGGAGATGAGGCGTATGTTGAGGGCTGAATTAGAACCTATTCATGAGAGGTTGGATAGGGTAGAAGCGGAAACTCCTGGGGGCCAGAAACATGACAACCCCAATAGGCAGCAAGGTGGGCGTGTTCCATGGCGGAATGTTGAGGAAGAGGCAGATTCGGAGGAGGTTGATGGGCCATATGTGAACCGAGGCAGGTTTGAGCGTGGGTATGGAAATAGAGAAGCAAGGATGGGTAGGCCTAGGAGGGATAATGATTTAGGAAACATAAAGATTAAAATCCCATCTTTTCAAGGTAAAAATGATCCTGAAGTTTATTTGGAGTGGGAAACTAAAATGGAGATGGTGTTTGATTGTCACAAATATTCGGAGATAAAGAAGGTTAAGTTGGCTGCAATTGAATTTATTGATTATGCCATTATTTGGTGGGATCAATTATTGATTAATAGGAGGAAGAATAGAGAACCACCCGTGGACACTTGGGAGGAGATGAAAATGCTTATGAGGAGGCGTTTTGTACCCAATCACTATTATAGGGGATTGTATCAAAAGTTGCAGATGTTAACTCAAGTTTCCAAGAGCGTGGATGAGTATTACAAGGAGATGGAGGTAGCTATGATCCGGGCTAATGTAGAAGAGGATCGGGAAGCCACCACGACTAGGTTCTTGCACGGTTTAAATCTTGAGATTGCGGATATAGTTGAGATGCAACACTATGTTGAATTGACAGATATGTTGCATCAAGCCATAAAGGTGGAGGAACAATTCAAACGAAAGGGATTGGCTAGGAGAGGACAACCTATGGCTACCACCAGTCCATGGAAGACAGCTCCAAAAAGGGACAAGCAGCTACAAAATAAGCCAAAATTTGAACCATTTAAGAGTGCCAACTCAAAGACCACTTTAGGTAACACCGAGGCTTCGAGTTCTAAAACATGTGATATTAAGTGTTTTAAATGTCAAGGGCGGGGACACATAGCCATGCAGTGTGTAAACAAAAGGGTGATGGTGATAAATGCTCAAGGAGAGCTTGAGTCGGAGAATGAGGAAGAAGTAGACGATGATGACATGCCATCTTTGGAGGATGCCAATGATGAGCAAAATGTTGTGGTTGGAGATTTATTGGTAGCAAGGCGAGTTCTCAATGTGCAGGTTAAGGAGGAAGAAAGTAATTAAAGAGAGAACTTGTTTCATACTCAGTGCTTTGTAAATAACAAAGTTTGCAGTGTCATTATCGATGGAGGGAGTTGCACAAATGTAGCCAGCACTTATTTGGTGGAAAAATTGGCCTTAACTACCTTGAAACATCCTTAACCTTATCGGCTTCAGTGGCTGAATGAATGTGGCAAACTCAAGGTGACAAGACAAGTGTTGGTGGCATTATTTATTGGCAAATATAAGGATGAGGTGCTATGTGATGTGGTTCCCATGCATGTGTGCCATGTATTGTTAGGAAGACCATGGCAGTATGATCAGAAGGTTACGCATGATGGATTCACAAATAAGTATTTTTTCATTCTTAAGGGGTAACCTATTACTCTTGTGCCATTAACTCCAAAATAGGTCAGGGAGGACCAATTGAAGTTACAAAAATCAAATGAAAAAAAAAAAAGGAAAAAGAAAGGAAGGCCGAAATTGAAAAAAAAGAGTTTAAAAAAAAAGGAGAGAAAAACAGTGATCAGAGTGAAAAAGAAAGAGAGAGGGATTCGGCCATAATAAGAGCAAGTGAGGAAAAATTCAATTACATTGCAAAAAAAAGTGAGATCAAGAGAGCATTATTTTCACACCAGCCCCTTATTGTACTCATGTACAAGGAGGCTCTTTTATGTACTAATGATCTCGCCGGTGCATTACCGAGCAATATTGTTTCTTTTTTGCAGGAGTTTGAAGATGTCCTTCCCGAAGAGGTACCTCATGGTTTACCTCCAATTCGAGAGATTGAACATCAAATTGATTTCATACCTAGTGCATCAATTCCAAACCGACCTGCTTATAGGAGTAATCCCGAGGACACCAAGGAAGTTCAGAGGCAAGTAGGTGAATTATTGGAAAAGGGGTATATGAGAGAAAACATGAGTCCTTGTGTGGTTCCGGTGTTATTAGTTCCTAAGAAGGATGGAACATGGAGGATGTGTGTCGACTGCCAAGCCATCAACAACATAACGGTAAAATATCGTCATCCCATTCCTAGATTAGATAATATGCTGGATGAATTACATGGTTCTTGTGTCTTTACAATAATTGATCTTAAGAGTGGATATCACCAGATTAGGATGAAGGAAGGTGATGAATGGAAAACTGCTTTTAAGACTAAATATGGTTTATATGAGTGGTTAGTAATGCCTTTCGGTTTAACTAATGCTCCGAGCACATTTATGCATTTGATGAACCATGTTTTGCATGCATTTATTGGCAGATTTGTAGTTGTGTATTTTGATGATATCCTAATTTATAGCAAAAATTTGGAAGAACATGTAATGCATTTAAAATCTGTTTTGGAAATTCTAAGGAAAGAAAGGTTGTTTGCTAACCTCAAAAAGTGCACCTTTTGTACGGATAAGCTTGTGTTTCTTGGTTTTGTTGTTAGTAAAGGAATAATTGAGGTGGAAGAGGAAAAGGTGAAGGCAATCCAAGAGTGGCCAACGCCTACAACAATTAGCCAAGTGAGGAGTTTCCACGGCTTAGCTAGCTCCTATAGATGGTTTGTGCGTGATTTTAGTAGCTTAGCCGCCCCTCTCACTGAAGTCATCAAGAAAAATGTGTCATTTAAGTGGGGGAAAGAACAAGAAAAGCCATTTAATCAGCTCAAAGAAAAGTTAACTAATGCACCTTTGCTTGTTTTACCTAACTTTGCTAAAACTTTTGAAATTGAGTGTGATGCTTCAGGAATAGGTATTGGAGCTGTTTTGATGCAAGAAGGCCATCCAGTTGCTTATTTCAGTGAAAAGTTGGGTGGGGCGGCCCTAAATTACCCCACTTATGATAAGGAGATGTATGCCTTGGTAAAGGCTTTGGGAAATTGGCAACACTATTTATGGCCAAAGGAATTTGTGATTCACATAGATCATGAATCTTTGAAGCATTTGAAAGGGCAGCAAAGGTTGAACAAATGCCATGCCAAGTGGGTGGAATTCATTGAAACATTTCCTTATGTGATCAGATACAAGCAAGGTAAGGAAAATGTGGTGGCTGATGCATTGTCCCGAAGGTATGCTTTACTTTCCATTTTAGATACAAAAATGCTTGGCTTTGAATACATTAAGGATTTGTATGCACAAGATTCTGATTTTTGTGATGTGTTCAATGCATGTGAAAAAGTAGCATTTGGTAAGTTTTATAGGCATGATGGATTTTTGTTTCGAAAAAATAAACTGTGTGTGCCTATGTGTTCTTTGCGTGAATTGCTTGTGAGAGAAACTCATGGTGGTGGTTTGATGGGTCACTTTGGTGTAGCTAAGACTTTAGGAATTTTGCATGATCATTTTTTTTGGCGTCATATGAAACGTGATGTGGAAAGAATCTGTGAGACATGTATCACGTGTAAACAAGCTAAGTCTAAGTTGAAACCCCATGGTTTGTACACCCCTTTGCCAATACCTAGTGAACCTCGGACTGATATTTCTATGGATTTTGTTTTAGGTTTACCTAGGACTAAGAGGGGGAGAGATTCAGTTTTTGTGGTGGTCGATAGATTTTCCAAGATGGCACACTTCATTGCATGTCACAAAACTAATGATGCATCACATATAGTTGATTTATTCTTCAAATAAATTGTTAGGCTACATGGTATGCCTAGGACCATTGTTTCTGATAGGGATGCAAAGTTTATGAGTTACTTTTGGAAAACTTTGTGGGGAAAGTTGGGCACCAAGTTGTTGTTTTCTACTACTTGTTATCCACAAACGGATGGTCAAACTGAAGTAGTAAATAGAACTTTGTCTTCCTTGTTGCGTGCTATCATTAAAAAGAACTTGAAAACCTGGGAAGATTGTTTGCCACATGTTGAATTTGCTTAAAATAGAAGTATACATTCTGCATCTAAGTTTTCACCATTTGAAATTGTTTATGGTTTTAACCCATTGTCACCTTTGGATTTAACTCCTTTACCTTTGAGTGAACGTGTGAACTTAGATGGCAAAAAGAAAGCAGAATTTGTAAAGATGATTCATGAAAAGGCACGGCTGAACATTGAAAGGAGGACTCAACAATATGTCCATCAAGCCAACAAGGGACGCAAGAAGGTAGTGTTTGAACCAGGAGATTGGGTTTGGTTGCACTTAAGGAAGGAACGTTTTCCAGAGAAACGACGTTCAAAACTCCTACCTCAGGGTGATGGACCATTTCAAGTAGTGGAGCGCATCAATGATAATGCCTACAAGCTAGACTTACCCGGTGAGTATGGTGTCAGTGCAAGTTTTAATGTTGCCGATTTGTCTCCTTTTGATGTAGGTGATGATTTGAGGACAAATCCTTCTCAAGAGGGGGAGAATGATGCACACCAAGGAGTTGGACATGCTGATTATCATGGTTTTAAAAACCGGACCGGACTGGCCTGTTTAACCGGTTCAACCGGGAGCCGGACACTAATCCGGTCCGGTTATCATTAAAAACCGAAAAAAGCTTAAAAACCGAAAAATAGTGAAAACTGGCCGGTTGAATCGGAAAACCTGAAACTGGCACGGTTAAACCGGTTCTTGAATCTGAAGAAGAATAGAAAGAAAAACTAGATTAAAATAGAACAAGCTTTTTAGATTTGCCCTATAGTAAAATTGGGGAAAATTTATGGTGAAAATAAAATAAAAGAATACTTCTATTAGATGATATGTATAAGAAATCTGTGCTTTGAGCTTTGACTGGAATAAAATGTAAAGAAAGACCATCAAAAACTTATCTTGAGAAAAAGAAAGACTTCAGATTTGAGAGGGAGCAGCTGAGATGAAGTTTGCTGGCTACTGCATTATCGAAAAAGTGTGGAAAGAAAACTGAGGAGTAAAATTTAAAAGGAGTTTGATTCTGATTTGAGGTCTTGAGGTTGTGGGTAGGTGGCAATGTGTGGTGATAGATTTAAGGGAAATAAAAAAAAAAAAAAAAAAAAGAAAAAAACAAAAAAGGAAAAGAAGAGAGTTTGTTATTAAGTGTTTCTGTACAATTGACTGCTATGCAGGAACTAATGAATATTTGTCTGATCATCTGAAACTTTATTGAACTTGGTTTTCCGTTTTTTTTTTTTTAAAATTAGTAAAGTTGAAAAGTAAATATCACACATTATTTTATAAATATATATATATATATATATGAACTAAAAATAGTAAATCTATCACCTTTTTTTTACAATTATTAATTTAGGAAAAAATCGAAGAATAAAAGAAATTTTTTATTTTTAAAAATTTCTTAATATAACTTTAGAAAAATAAAATATCACATAAATTTATTAAAATACCCTATTAAATTAAAATATTTAACAAAACCAAATAAAAAAACATCGGGTTCGACCCCGTCGACCATAAAAACGAAATCACTCTTTATACACGTTCTTTACCGTACCGGTTTAAAACCAGCTGATTATACAAGTAGAAATGGAGCTGAACTTGCACAAGACCCTTTGTCATTTTCTAGTGGCCCAATTACAAGACTTAGAGCCAAACGTTTCAAGGAAGCACTGAATGGGCTAGTCCAAGAGAATTGGGTTGATTCTAAAAAAACCTAGATGGGCTCAAATAATAATCAAGGCTTAGTCCATGTCATCAAAGCAATTGAAGAGGCTAATGCATGCAAATTCACAACCAGCATGGTCTGACCATAAAAGAGTGTGAATTTGTTAACTTCCAAGGATATTAAATGGGAAGATGTCTTGGTAGCATGGTCTGACCATAAAAGGGTGTGAATTTGTTAAGTTCCAAGGATATTAAATGGGAAGATGCCTTGGTATTGGCTGGGCATGCTAATCCTAGTCATTTCGATATTTTTGACTGCCTTTAGAAGTCCTAGAAAACTAAAAAAACGTGGGAACTTGATTATATTAATTTTTGTGTTGTTTTTGAAGTTGTAATTATGATTTTTACCTATTCTTGGAGGGTTGTTCCAAGTATAAATCTTGTAGTACGAATTTTAAAGAGGATAGATTGGTATTCAGAAAATTATTATCCTCGTGAGTCTTGTGATCCTCTTGGTTCTTAAAAGAACTCTTGAACTTATCAAGTTAATCTTGTGGTGTTCAAACAACCAAACTTATCACCTTTGATTCTTGAGAGATTCTTAGGAATTTCTTGAGAGATTCTTAGGAATTCTTGGTGTGGCATTTCAATTCTATCGTAGTCTTGGTTTTCATCTGGTTAGGTGACGGGTCAAGGCTCAACAAATCTTGTCTACACGATCCTGGGGTTCCAAACCATCATTGTTATTGGGTTTCATCACAATTGTTTGGGAAGTTCATATTAGATAGGCAAAGAAAGAGAAAAAAAAAATTTTGTTCCAAATTCCATTCCTACCCGACCTAGGCTAGAAAATTCCAAAAAAAAAATAGCAAAAAAATTAATAAAATTAAAAAACGTCATTCCAGCAGTATTTCTATCATCCAAACCGGGCTGAGATAGGTAGAGAAAGAGAGAAAAAAAATTTTGTTCCAAATTCCTTTCCTACCCGACCCGGGCTAGGAAGTTAAAAAAAAAATAGCAAAAAAATTCAAAAAAATTAAAAAACACCATTCCGACATTATTTCAATTCAAATCGGACAGAGATAAGGGGAGAAAGAGAGAAAAAAAAAATTTCGTTCCGAATTTTGTTCCTACTCGACCTGGGATAGAAAATTCCAAAAAAAATAGCAAAAAAATGAAAAAACGTCATTCCGGCAATATTTCTATCTAGACCGGGTTGAGATAGGCCGAGAAAGAGAAAACAAAATTTTCGTTCCGATTTCCGTTCCTACCTGACTCGAGATTGAGAATTCCCAAAAAAATAGAAAAAAAATTCTAAAAATTAAAAAACAATATTCATGCATTATTTCAATCCAAATTGAGTTGAGATAAGCAGAGAAAGAGAAAAAAAAAATTCATTTTGAATTCTGTTCCAACTCGACCCGGAATAGAGAACTCCAAAAAAAAAAAAATAGCAAAAAATTCAAAAAATTAAAAAAATTAAAAATCATCATTCTAGCAATATTTCTATCGAAACTGGGTTGAGATTGGCCAAGAAAGAGAAAAAATAATTTTCATTCCGAATTCCGTTTCTACCCGACCAACGCTAGAAAATTCCAAAAAAAAAAAATTCAAAAAATTAAAAAACATCATTCCGGTAATATTTCTATCCAAACTGAGCAGTGATAGACTGAGAAAGAGAAAAAAAAAAGTTTCTTTCCGATTTCCGTTCCTACCTGACCCGTAATAGAGAATTCCCAATAAAATAGAAAAAAAATTAAAAAAATATCATTCTGGCATTATTTCTATCCAAATTGGGTTGAGATAGTCCGAGAAAAAGAGATTAAAATTTTCGTTCCGAATTCCATTCCTATCAAACTCGGAATAGATAATTCCCAAAAAAATAGCAAAAAAATTCAAAAAATTAAAAAAAATCATTTGGGCATTATTTCTATCCAAACCGGGTTGAGATAGGCCGAGACGGAGAGAAACAAATTTTCATTCCGAATTCAGTTCCTAGCCGACCCGGCATAGAGAATTCCAATTAAAATAGCAAAAAATTAAAAAAATATATCATTCTGGTAGTATTTCTATCGAAACCGGGCTGAGATAGGCTGAGAAAGAGAAAAAAAAATTTGTTTCAAATTTCGTTCCTACCCGACCCGGAATAGAGAATTCCAAAAAACATAGCAAAAAAATTCAAAAATTTAAAAACATCATTCTAGCATTATTTTTATCCAAACCGGGCTAAGATAGGCTGAGAAAGAGAGAAAAAAAAAATTTGTTCCGAATTTTGTTCCAACCCGACCTAAGATAGAGAATTGCAAAAAAAAAAAAAAAAAAAAAAGCGAAAAAATTTTATAAAAAAATTAAAAGACATCATTCTGGCATTATTTCTATCCAAACCAGGTTGAGATAGGCCGAAAAAGATTCCAAAAAAAAATTTCGTTCTGAATTTCGTTCCTACCCAACCCGGGATGGAGAATTCCCAAAAAAATTTAAAAAAAATTCTAAAAATTATAAAACAACATTCCAACATTATTTCTATCAAAACTGGGATGAGATTGGCCGAGAAAGTGAGAAAAAAAAATTTATTCCGAATTCCGTTCCTACCTGACCCTGGATAGAAAATTCCAAAAAAATAGCAAAAAAATTAAAAAAATTAAAAAATGTCATTTCGGCAATATTTATATCCAAATCGGGCAGAGATAGGCCGAGAAAGAGAAAAAAAAATTCGTTCTGAATTCTGTTCCTACTCGACTCGAAATAGAGAATTCACAAAAAACAAAAAGCAAAAAAATTCAAAAGATTAAAAAACATCATTCTTGCATTATTTCTATCCAAATCGAGCTGAGATAGGTAGAGAAAGAGAAAAAAAAAATTTGTTCCAAATTCCATTCCTACCTAGCCCGAGATAGAGAATTCCAAAAAAATTCGAAAAATTATAAAACAACATTCTAGCATTATTTCTATTGAAATCGGGTTGAGTTAGGCGGAAAAAGAGAAAAAAAATTTCATTCCGAATTCCGTTCCTACCCAACCCAGGCAAGAAAATTCCAAAAAAAATAAGCAAAAAATTTCAAAAAACAAAACATCATTCCGGCAATATTTCTATCCAAACCGGGCTGAGATAGGCCGAGAAAGAGAGGAAAAAATTTTCGTTTTGAATTCCGTTCCTACTCGAACCGTGA
The DNA here is from genome assembly GCF_001633185.2 of Quercus lobata. Lineage (NCBI taxonomy): Eukaryota > Viridiplantae > Streptophyta > Magnoliopsida > Fagales > Fagaceae > Quercus > Quercus lobata. The sequence continues at coordinate 36,951,558 of NC_044912.1, forward strand.
TAGAGAATTCCGAAAAAAATAGCTAAAAAATTCTAAAAATTAAAAAAACAATATTCTTGCATTATTTCTATCAGAACTGAGCTGAGATACGCGGAGAAAGAGAAAAATAAATTTCGTTACGAATTTTGATCCTACTCGACCCAGGATAGAGAATTCCAAAAAAAATAGCTAAAAAATTCAAAAAATTAAAAAACATCATTCTTGTAATATTTCTGTCCAAATCGAGCTGCAATCGGCCGAGAAAGAGAAAAAAAAAATTCATTCCTACCCGACCCGTAATAAGGAATTCATAATAAAATAGAAAAAAAATTCAAAAAATTAAGATATATCATTCTGGCATTATTTCTATCAAAACTGGGTTGAGATAGGCCGAGAAAGAGAGAATAAAATTTTTGTTCCGAATTACATTCCTACTAGACCCGGAATAGAGATTTCCCAAAAAAATTCAAAATATTAGAAAACATTGTTATGGCATTATTTCTATCCAAACAGGGCTGAGATAGGCCAAGAAGGAGAGAAAAAAAATTTCGTTTCGAATTTTGTTCCTACCCGACCTGAGATGGAGATTTCCCAAAAAAAAAAATAGCAAAAGAATTCAAAAAAATAAAAATAAAAATGTCAGTTTGGCATTATTTCTATCCTAACCGATTTGAGATAGGTCGGGAAAGAGAGAAAAAAATTTTCGTTCCGAATTTCGTTCCTACCCAACCCAAGATATGGAATTCCCAAAAAAATAGCAAAAAAAATTTAAAAACTAAAAAACACCATTCCGACATTATTTCTATCCCAACCAGGCTGAGATAGGACGAGAAAGAGAGAAAAAATTATTGTTCCGAATTCCGTTCCTACTCGACCCAGGATAGAGAATTTCGAAAAAAATAGCAAAAAAATTAAAAAAGCTATAAAACAACATTCCAACATTATTTCTATCCAAACCAGGTTGAGATAGGCCGAGAAAGAGAAAAAGATAATTTTTGTTCTAAATTCCGTACCTTCTCGACCCGTGATAAGGAATTCCCAAAAAAATAGCAAAAAAATTCAAAAAATTTAAAAACATCATTCTACCATTATTTCTATCCAAAACGGGCTAACATAGGCTAAGAAGGAGAGAGAATAAATTTTCGTTCCGAATTCCGTTCCTACCTGACCCAGGATCGAAAATTCCCAAAAAAATTGCAAAAATTAAAAAAACACCATTTGGACATTATCTCTATCTAAACCAGGCTGAGATAGGTCGAGAAAGAGAAAAAAAAAAATTTCATTCCGAATTTCGTTCCTACCCGACCCATGATAGAGAATTCCCAAAAAAATAGTAAAAAAATTGAAAAACTGAAAAACATCATTTTTGCATTATTTCTATCCAAACCGGGCTGATATAGGCCGAGAAGGAGAGAGAAAAAAAATTTTCATTCTGAATTCCGTTCCTACCCAACCTGGGATAGAGAATTCCCAAAAAATAGCAAAAAAATTTAAAAAATTAAAAAATATCATTCTAGCTTTATTTCTATTCAGACCATCTGAGATAGGTCGAGAAAGAGAAAAAAAAAAAATTCGTTCCGAATTTCGCTCCTACCCGACCCGGGCTAGAGAATTCCCAAAAAAATTGCAAAAAAAGTCAAAAAATTAAAAATCATCATTTCGGCATTATTTCTATGCATACTAGGCTAAGATATGTCGAGGAAGAGAAAAAAAAATTTTCGTTCTGAATTTTGTTCCTACCCGACTCGGGCTAGAGAATTCTCAAAAAAATAGCAAAAAATTGAAAAAATTAAAAAAAAAAAAAAAAAAACATCATTCTGGCAGTATTTCTATACAAACTGGGCTGAGAGAGGGCCGAGACAGAGAAAAAAAAATTTTCATTTCGATTTCTGTTCCTAACCGACTCGAGCTAATGCATAGCAAAAAAATTCAAAAAATTAAAAAAAAAAACATCATTCTAGCTTTATTTCTAGCCAAACTTTGCTGAGATAGGCTGAGAAAGAGAAAAAAAAATTCGTTAAGAATTCCGTTCCTACCCAACCTGGGCTATAGAATTCCCAAAAAAATAGCAAAACTATTCAAAAAATTAAAAAAACATCATTCTATCATTATTTCTATTCAAGTCGGGCTGAGATAGTCCGAGAAAGAGAGAAAAAAATTCCGTTCCGAATTCCATTCCTATTCGACCCGAGCTAGAAAATTACCAAAAGAATTAAAAAAAATTAAAAAACATCGTTCTAGCTTTATTTCTAGCCATACTAGGCTAAGATTGGCTGAGAGAGAGAGAAAACAATTTTCGTATCGAATTTCGTTCCTACCTGACCCGAGCTAGAGAATTCCCAAAAAAATAGCAAAAAAATTCAAAAAATTAAAAAACATTATTACGGCATTATTTCTTTCCAAACCAAGCTGACATAGGCTGAGAAAGAGAAAAATAAAATTTCGTTCCAAATTTTGTTCCTACTTGACCTGGGCTAGAGAATTTCCAAAACAATAGCAAAAAAATTCAAAAAATTTAAAAACATCATTCTGGCATTATTTCTATCCAATCCGAGCTGAGATAGGCCGAGAAAGAGATAAAAAAGTTTGTTCCGAATTTCGTTCCTCCCCGACCCAGGTTAGAGAATTCCCAAGATAATAGCAAAAAAATTAAAAACATCATTCTAGCTTTATTTCTATTCAAACCAGGCTGAGATAGGCCAAGAAAGAGACAAAAAATAATTTTTCCTTCCGAATTCCGTTCCTACCCAACACGAGCTAGAGAATTCCCAAAAAAATAGCAAAAAAATTCAAAAAATTATAAAACATCATTCTGGCATTATTTCTATCCAAACTGGGTTGGGATAGGCCGAGAAAGAGAAAAAAAAAATTGTTCCTACCCGACCCATGCTAGGGAATTCCCAAAAAAAAATAGCAAAAAAATTCAAAAAACTAAAAAACATCATTCTAGCATTATTTTTGTCCAATCCGGGCCGAGATAGGCCGAGAAAGAGTGAAAAAAAAATTTCATTTCGAATTCCGTTCCTACTCGACCTGGGCTAGAGAATTCCCAAAAAAATTCAAAAAATTAAAAAACATTATTCTGGCATTATTTCTATCCAATCCGACCGGAGATAGGCCGTGAAATAGAGAAAAAAAATTTCAATTCGAATTTCGTTCCTACCCGACCTGGGCTAGAGAATTCCCAAAAAAATTAAAAAAAAAAAAAAAAAAACATCATTCTAGCTTTATTTCTAGCCAATCCGAGCAGAGACAGGTCGAGAAAGAGAAAAAAAAAAAAAAAATTCATTCCAAATTCCATTCCTACCCGACCCGGACTAGAGAATTCCCAAAAAAATTAAAAAACATCATTCTAGCTTTATTTCTAGCCATATTGGTTGAGATTGGCCGAGAAAGAGAAAAAAAATTTCATTTCGAATTCTGTTCCTCCTCGACCCAAGCTAAAGAATTCCCAAAAAAAAATAGCAAAAAAATTCAAAAGATCAAAAAACATCATTCTGGCATTATTTCTATCCAAACCGGGCTGAAATAGGCCGAGAAAGAGAAAAAAAAAATTTCGTTCCGATTTCCATTCCTAACCGCCCCAAGATTGTGCATTCGCAAAAAAATATTAAAAAAATTCAAAAAATTAAAAAACATCATTCTAGGGTGGTCACAAGACCGCCTTGACCTAAATTTTTGTTTTTTAATTTATATATAATATATTTTAAATTTTATGATTTGTATACCTTAAAGAAAAAAAAGTGACGACAATGAAAAATAATAATAATAATAATAATAATTAACCATCTTGATGTGAGAGACGAGGAAAATTAGGCCTCTCAAAAGAGAGAGAGATTATTGTGTACTTTTTAGAGCACCTCTCTTTTTGGGTAAGTGGTGTGGAGTCGCCACTTATTTTTTATACAAAAAATAAGAAAAACTAAATATAAATACATGATTGAATTGTTTCCTTTCATTGATTGAATAAAAAAAATACATGTTTGAGAAACTGAAAATTACATGGCATTGGGTCCTAGTTACAATCTACCAAAAATACGTGGCTTTTTGTCCTAGTTACAATCTACCAAAAAAAAAAAAAAAGACAAGGCTTAGATCTACTTATCCAAAGACCTAAATTCGAAGGCTAGGTTACGGAATGGGAAGGTGTTAGGCACCCATTCCACCTAGACAGTGTCTGCTCTTCTAAATTCTTGTGACCTATGTATCTCTTTTTTGCATTCAATGAATTATATGTTGCACACGTAAAATAACCTAAATCGCATAAGTTTATTTATGAACATATCCTCTACTTTATATATTAAAAAAATTCAAATATGTTTTTGTGATAAAAAAAAAAAAAGAAAAAAAAGTGGTTTTTGGAGAGAAAATTCTGATTTGTGTTTATTTAATTAAAACAAAGTCTTTTAGTTTTTTTTTTTTTTTTTAAATCCGATCTATTTTTAAGAACTTGGAAAAAATAAAAAAGATTTCTTTTAAGAAGAGGGTTTCATTCATGAAATAAATTTATGCTACATGGACTAAACAAAACAAACACAATCATGCATGATCTTCTTCTTTATTTCAAAATCTGCACATGTTAAAAAAAAAAAACAGATCTATATCTAAAGAAGATACAAACCAGTTTTTTATGATAAAAAATTCAGATTTGCATCTAATGAAGATGCAAACTAGTTTTTTATGTGAGATGCAGATCCCTTTTATTTTGAAGAAAAATTCAGATCTACATCTAATGAAGATGCAGATCTGTATTATTTTGAAGAAAAATTCAGGTCTACATTTAATAAAGATGCAGATCCATTTTATTTTGAAGAAAAATTCAGATCTACGTCTAGTGAAGATGCATATTAGTTTTTATTTAAGAAAAATTCAGATCTACAGGAAGATGCAGATCCGTTTTTATTTTAAGAAAAATTTAGATCTACATCTAAGGAAGATGCAGATTTGTTTTTATTTTTATAAAAAATAAAGAATTGATTACATGCAGATTTTTGAAATTAAGAAAGAGATCATAACAATTATACAAGATTCGAGAACATGCTTTGAATAAAACAATAATTAACAATTCATGTTATGGATTAAAAAAATACATGCATCCTCACAAAAGAGAATTATAAGAAAAAGGGTTATCAGAAACAACCTCTTGCCTTTCTTGCATGGAGCACTTCTTATTCTTAAGAGGATATTTTTAGGGTTCAAAGAAATTTATTCAACTATCTTTGAAACCTAAAAATCTTAGTTTAAGAGAGAAGACCATAAAAGGGAAGAATTTGAGAGTGGAAAGGTGTCTCTTCTTAAGCGTAAAAGAATGTCAAGAGGGGGTCCTGAATGTTGGGAGGCATCCCCTATTTATAGAGGTGTTAGTTGCTTAGAAAATAAGCTAGGTTTGCTTGAAAATTAAGTTCAATCAGCTTAAAAAATAAGCAAAAAACGTATGGGGGAAAATCCTAAAAAAAAGAAGATTTGGATAAGAGTAAGCTGATTTTTCAGATTAGAACTAGTTTCAGTATTTTGATCATATCTCTTTACTCAAATTTTGGATTAATCTTAAATTTTGACAACTGAAGGGAAATTCAATTCTCTACAACTTTGCCAAAAATGGCCTTGTCCGAATTTTGAGTTCTACTAGGCCAAAAGTGCCTTGGAATGTGAATCTGAAATCTATTACTTGATTAGCACATTTTTTGAAGTGTTTTCCAACTCTAAGACCTTATTTGTTTTAATCCCATGCAACAAATCTCACTTTAGGAAAAATACTCCACTCCACTAATCACATAAATTCATTTAATTAATTTTAATCATTAACCAATCAAAATTAATTTCAATTAATCACACGTGATCGACTTCACCCCACACAATGTATGCTGACCGTGCAAACTTGATCATGTGATATCTTTCAATCCGACAATCCGATTTGGAAACCAGACACATCATCGCGACCATTAGAATCTCAAGATCATTTTTATGATATGCAATGAATGAATTAATGCATGTAATGTAATCATGATTTTTGGGGTACGTGGATGATCACTCTAGTCATATTCCTTGATTAAATCATGGGTACAAAGTTGAGTGTCTACACTTGAGAAAAACATTTAGATGAATACTTGGTCGGCTTCTTCTTCAGTCCTTCATCGTCGTCTTCTTGCTCAATTCTTGTGCTCTGTATTCTTTTCTTTTCTGCTTTATTTTTCTCTCCTGCTATTGTTCGGCCCTCCCCTCACGTGAATGAAGTTATTAGAGTTTGAAATTTCAATAGATGGTAGACTACTAGATAGAAGACTACTATTAGAATAAAGTGACAAAACAAGCTACTAACTTCACTCTTTCTATTGGACCTTGGGCATCGTGTAGAAGGCTTTAAAACCTAAATTTTAAATTATATGTCATATTACTTATTGAACTATTATGATATTCGCATCAACTTGTAAAAAGTTTTTGTCTACTTTAACATAAGAACTTATGCTTTTTATTTTACAGAATTATTTTTCAAAACACCTCATATCAGATTATTTATTTTATACTACATTTCTTTAAAATATTATTTCCTTATCAATTTTTTATTATTCTCCCAATTCATATATATATTTTTCATATTTTTTATTATTTCTTTATCAATTTACACGGCAATACTGTAGGTACTGGGAAATTGACGGCCCAAGCCCACTAAGAACAGTGATGCCTTGTCCCTCAACTCAAGCCCACACAATAGAAATTTTAAAGAGAGTGGGAAAAAAGTTCTAACGTAATTCTGGGACTAAGTTCTGGTCTAATCCAAGGAACTAGAAACTCTAAAGATAGACAATTCACATAGTAATCAAGGATTTTACTATCCTCGAGAGAATCCAAGGATTTATTCTTATAGATGAATGGTACAAATTCTATACCAAACCTTCCCTGTTCATTCTGTAGTTTCTTTTTACACTTAGAGAAAAAAAGATCCCCCCAATGGGAGGTTCCCCTCTCTTATATATATATCCTTCCTCTTGGCATCCTAGCCCTCCACCTATATGCCTTAGGGCTTTCCTTAGGTTGCTTGTCCCATCAAAGCTCGAATGAAGGTGATAGAAGGGGCTGCTAGCTGTGAAACTACTATTTAGGTGTCATGTCCTCATTAATGCAGCTGATAAGGTTGTTGTAGTGCATTCAATGCGGTGGGGGAAGGTATACCATTTACTTGAAGCTTCCTCCCACCATCTTGGCCCTCCTTCCATGATCCTTTCTCCTCCAAATGGGTCCTCCCGTAATGCTATCTTGCATCCTTTTCCTTTCTCAAATCGGTGAAATCCTCGAGTCAAATACATTTTTGTGGGTGGAACCATGCGACACTTCATTTTACATTCTTTTCGGTCCTCGGATGCACTACAATAACAATGTAGCTCTTTTTTTTTTTTTCTTTTCTTTTTTAACACAAATTTGGCTAATATGATGTAGGTGAATTTTAGGGTTGTTAGGGACATATTTTTATGTAATTGGCATATTCTTTGACAAAACACACTTTACTTGTATTTGGGTAAATCTAAGTAGGTTCAAGATGATCATTATAAGTGGTTAAATTGAAGACATGAAGATTACTCAAGAACTGCTCAAGAAAAGTGCAATCTACTGGTCTCAATACCTCCTCGACAGAAGCTCGATCTGTCGAGATTCATTAAAGCTCGACAGATGTCTCGATTGATTGAGCTTATGGGTTTTTAGATTATAGCCAGCAACATTTTTACTCTAAAAGACTATTTGTTTATGGGTTTGTATAATCCTTATTGGACTAGGAAAGCCCAAGGTTTGTGTAAACCTATTTGGAATAGGAGAGCCCACTAAGCTCCTATTTAAAGGAGGTGGAAAAAGGAAAACCTAACTCTAGAGAGCTTCATAAGGTTTTCTTTTTGAAACCCTAGCCTCCTCCTACAGAAGAAAGAGTTTTTGCTACGTTTTTTGTACGCCTTTGGGTTTTGTAACCAAGCAAAATCTCTTGCACCAACATTGAAGATCTTATTGGTGTTTTTATGTGAAGCTGTTGCAAATCAACTACAACAATCAAGGGGTTGATGTGGTGTTAGTCACGTACTTGGATTCGTGCAAAAGGAGTAAGCCGTGGACTAGGATCCGTGCATCAAATTGGTTAGTCACGTACTTGGGAGCCATGCATCAAAAGGGAAATCGTCACTACATAACAAGTCCAATTAAGTATTGGGGTAAGGGTTCAACTGTAGGTTGGTATAAGGTACTGAGATTCCTTTACTTGTAATTGCTTGTTGTGATAATAGTGGAATTTCGGGAGTGGTGACCTGAAAATCACCCGGTGGGGTTTTTGCCGTTAGGTTTTCCCCATTCGTAAACAAATCATCATGTTATTTATTTTCCACTGCATACTTTAATTAATTGGTGATTTGTTTGTGCTACCATGCGTTCGCATGATAATTAACTTAATTAATTCACTTGGCTAAATTAATTGGTTAATTCATCACAAGGGGTCAATACGATTTTGGCCTATCAAGTGGTATCAGAGTAGGCACACTCTGATTAAGTTTTAATCTTTGTTGTGTGATCCATTGACCACTGTTGTCATGGAAACTCTTGGTTGTTTTGATTTGCATGATCTTATGTTGAATGATGATGATGATATTCAAGATGCCTATTGCAAGCTTTATAATTTTTGTATGAAATCTCTTAAATGTTCTACAAAATTAAAAGCTAAATTTAAAAAGGTCAAACTTGAAAAAGATGATTTGATTGCAAAATTGGATGAAGCCAATAATTTGAATGAGAATTTTAAAAATCAAGTTTCATCTCAGGTGGACAAAATTAAGAGTTTGGAAGAGCAATAAGTTGAATTTAAAACTGAAATTGAAAAATTAGCTAGTGCCAAACTTCTTGTTGAGCCTAACTCAAAAGAAAAAGATTTTTATATTCCTCCGTTTAAAAGGAATAATGAAGAGTTGAAGACTAATATTGTTAGGATAGACAAAGGTAAAAATTTTGATGTTAACGCTGAAGTTTCTAAACCTATGTCTAAAACTCCTCCTAGGTTGAATAAAAATTCTGAATTTGTCCCCACTTGTCATCATTGTCATATTGTTGGTCATATTAGGCCAAATTGTCTTAAGTTGTTAACCTCTAAGGTTAGACCTCCTTCTAGAAAGTCGAGTAGCTCTAAAACTACTCATATTTGTCACCATTGTAGTGGTTCTGGTCACACTCACCCTAATTGTTTCAAGTTGTTTCCTTATAAGCGAGTGTCCAATAGGTCTCATCCCTTGTCTAAAGGCTCTGTACCTATTCTTGGTAAGTTATTAAAAGCTTCGAGCTTTTTAACTCAATTTCAAGGAAATTCTAATTCCTCTATGTCTTTTAATAGTCATACTAAGATATGTGCCTTTTCATCTTCATGGCCAAAGACTCATGCTATGTGGGTGATAAAGAATCCTAAGACTTAATTGTCTTTCTGTTTGTCCTTTACTTTAATTCTTTCTATCTAAAGTTGGACTTTCTTCTTGATTTCTTATCTTTTTGGAATCATGCTTTCATGCATTTGCATCTAGTTTTTATACTTTACATTGTTTAACATGTTTTTATTTGTTTTTAGTTTTGATTATTTTGTTTTTAATATAAAAATAAAAAAAAAATCGAAAAAAAAATATCAGAAAAAATACAAAAACAGTGTGTGTTTTGTGTACATTGGTACTTGTGTACCTTGGATGGCCATTGAAACAAAATTTTCTAAACTTTGTATCTCTTGTAGCTTAGATGAGCATCTCTATGCACAACTAAGCAAGTGAGCTTTGTGGCTCTTATTTATGATCAGTAAGATTAAGTGGTCTCTTGTACTTAACACTCGTATCACTCTTTTTAACAGGAATTACTAGAAAATCCTAAGAGAAAGGTATAAATAACCATCTCACCACTGTTGCTCGCCAATCATGATATGACATCTGTATGCTTTGGTATAGCAAAAGTGCAATGTCAATGACATTTGTGTGCTTTGGCATAGCAAAATTGGAATGTCAAATGCTTAACATCATTGGGTATTTCTTTTCTCTCTCTTATATGTCCATACATGATTTGCTTAAAAAGAAAAATATGCAAAGAAAATAAAAAGCAAAAAGATCAAAAATGCTTTAAATATGATCGCAAGCGTGTATTCTAGGAGATATGGGAGTTATAGGATGTACCTCGAAGGTGATAGTCCCCATCAAACAGTTATGATTGTGTGTGAGTTAAAGTGATTTTCTCATACCTTAAATCGTCATAATATGAAGACACTTATGCAATCTTGTGATGTTTTTCACACACAACACACAATATTTTTTGCTACTCTTGA